>NW_021700574.1:0-11357 GCF_005190385.1 Monodon monoceros
ACAGTAACACATTCATAGTAGGGGACTTTAACACCCCACTTTCACCCATGGACAGATCATCCAAAATGAAAATAAATAAGGAAACACAAGCTTTAAATGATACATTAAACAAGATGGAGTTAATTGATATTTATAGGACACTCCATCCAAAAACAACAGAATACACATTTTTCTCAAGTGCTCATGGAACATTCTCCAGGATAGATCATATCTTCAGTCACAAATCAAGCCTTGGTAAATTTAAGAAAATTGAAATTGTATCAAGTATCTTTTCTGACCACAACGCCATGAGACTAGATATCAATTACAGGAAAAGATCTGTAAAAAATGCAAACACATGGAGGCTAAACAATACACTACTTAATAATGAAGTGATCACTGAAGAAATCAAAGAGGAAATAAAAAAATACCTAGAAACAAATGACAATGGAGACACGACGACCCAAAACCTATGGGATACAGCAAAAGCAGTTCTAAGAGGGAAGTTTATAGCAATACAAGCCCACCTTAAGAAGCAGGAAACATCTCAAATAAGCAACCTAACCTTGCACCTCAAGCAATTAGAGAAAGAAGAACAAAAAAACCCCAAAGCTAGCAGAAGGAAAGAAATCATAAAAATCAGATCAGAAATAAATGAAAAAGAAATGAAGAAAATGATAGCAAAGATCAATAAAACTAAAAGCTGGTTCTTTGAGAAGATAAACAAAATAGATAAAGCATTAGCCAGACTCATCAAGGAAAAAAGGGAGAAGACTCAAATCAATAGAATTAGAAATGAAAAAGGAGAACTAACAACTGACACTGCAGAAATAAAAAAGATCATGAGAGATTACTACCAGCAACTCTATGCCAATAAAATGCACAACCTGGAAGAAATGGACAAATTCTTAGAAATGCACAACCTGCCAAGACTGAATCAGGAAGAAATAGAAAATATGAACAGACCAATCACAAGCACTGAAATTGAAACTGTGATTAAAAAGCTTCCAACAAACAAAAGCCCAGGACCAGACGGCTTCACAGGCGAATTCTATGAAACATTTAGAGAAGAGATAACACCTATCCTGCTCAAACTCTTCCAAAATATAGCAGAGGGAGGAACACTCCCAAACTCATTCTACGAGGCCAACATCACCTCGATACCAAAAGACAAGGATGTCACAAAGAAAGAAAACTACAGGCCAATATCACTGATGAACATAGATGCAAAAATCCTCAACAAAATACTAGCAAACAGAATCCAACAGCACATTAAAAGGATCATACACCATGATCAAGTGGGGTTTATTCCAGGAATGCAAGGATTCTTCAATATACGCAAATCCATCAATGTGATACACCATATTAACAAATTGAAGGAGAAAAACCATATGATCATCTCAATAGATGCAGAGAAAGCTTTCGACAAAATTCAACACCCATTTATGATAAAAACCCTGCAGAAAGTAGGCATAGAGGGAACTTTCCTCAACATTATAAAGGCCATATATGACAAGCCCACAGCAAACATCATCCTCAACGGTGAAAAACTGAAAGCATTTCCACTAAGATCAGAAACAAGACAAGGTTGCCCACTCTCACCACTCTTATTCAACATAGTTTTGGAAGTTTTAGCCACAGCAATCAGAGAAGAAAAGGAAATAAAAGGAATCCAAATCGGAAAAGAAGAAGTAAAGCTGTCACTGTTTGCAGATAACATGATACTATACATAGAGAATCCTAAAGGTGCTACCAGAAAACTACTAGAGCTAATCAATGAATTTGGTAAAGTAGCAGGATACAAAATTAATGCACAGAAATCTCTGGCATTCCTATACACTAATGATGAAAAATCTGAAAGTGAAATCAAGAAAACACTCCCATTTACCATGGCAACAAAAAGAATAAAATATCTAAGAATAAACCTACCTAAGGAGACAGAAGACCTGTATGCAGAAAATTATAAGATACTGATGAAAGAAATTAAAGATGATACAAATAGATGGAGAGATATACCATGTTTTTGGATTGGAAGAATCAACATTGTGAAAATGACTCTACTACCCAAAGCAATCTATAGATTCAATGCAATCCCTATCAAACTACCGTTGGTATTTTTCACAGAACTAGAACAAAAAATTTCGCAATTTGTATGGAAACACAAAAGACCCCGAATAGCCAAAGCAATCTTGAGAACGAAAAACGGAGCTGGAGGAATCAGGCTCCCTGACTTCAGACTATACTACAAAGCTACAGTAATCAAGACAGTATGGTACTGGCACAAAAACAGAAAGATAGATCAATGGCACAGGATAGAAAGCCCAGACATAAACCCATGCACATATGGACACCTTATCTTTAATAAAGGTGGCAGGAATGTACAGTGGAGAAAGGACAGCCTCTTCAATAAATGGTGCTGGGAAAACTGGACAGGTACATGTAAAAGTATGAGATTAGATCACTCCCTAACACCAAACACAAAAATAAGCTCAAAATGGATTAAAGACCTAAATGTAAGGCCAGAAACTATCAAACTCTCAGAGGAAAACATAGGCAGAACACTCTATGACATAAATCACAGCAAGATCCTTTTTGACCCACCTCCTAGAGTAATGGAAATAAAAACAACAATAAACAAATTGGACCTAATGAAACTTCAAAGCTTTTGCACAGCAAAGGAAACCATCAACAAGACCAAAAGACAACCCTCAGAATGGGAGAAAATATTTGCAAATGAAGCAACTGACAAAGGATTAATCTCCAAAATTTACAAGCAGCTCATGCAGCTCAATAACAAAAAAACAAACAACCCAATCCAGAAATGGGCAGAAGACCTAAATAGACATTTCTCCAAAGAAGATATACCGACTGCCAACAAACACATGAAAGAATGCTCAACATCATTAATCATTAGAGAAATGCAAATCAAAACTACAATGAGATATCATCTCACACCAGTCAGAATGGCCATCATCAAAAAATCTAGAAACAATAAATGCTGGAGAGGGTGTGGAGAAAAGGGAACACTCTTGCACTGCTGGTGGGAATGTGAATTGGTTCAGCCACTATGGAGAACAGTATGCAGGTTCCTTAAAAAACTACAAATAGAATTACCATATGACCCAGCAATCCCACTACTGGGCATATACCCTGAGAAAACCAAAATTCAAAAAGAGTCATGTACCAAAATGTTCACTGCAGCTCTATTTACAATAGCCCGGAGATGGAAACAACCTAAGTGCCCATCATCGGGTGAATGGATAAAGAAGATGTGGCACATGTATACAATGGAATATTACTCAGCCTTAAAAAGAAACGAAATTGAGCTATTTTTAATGAGATGGATAGACCCAGAGTCTGTCATACAGAGTGAAGTAAGTCAGAAAGAAAAAGACAAATACCATATGCCAACACATATATATGGAATTTAAGGAAAAAATAATGTCATGAAGAACCTAGGGGTAAGATAGGAATAAAGACGCAGACCTACTGGAGAACGGACTTGAGGATATGGGGAGGGGGAAGGGTGAGCTGTGACAGGGCGAGAGAGAGTCATGGACATATACACACTAACTAACGTAGTAAAGTAGATAGCTAGTGGGCAGCAGCCGCATGGCACAGGGATATTGGCTTGGTGCTTTGTGACCGCCTGGAGGGGTGGGATAGGGAGGGTGGGAGGGAGGGAGACGCAAGAGGGAAGACATATGGGAACATATGTATATGTATAACTGATTCACTTTGTTATGGGGCAGAAACTAACACACCATTGTAAAGCAATTATACCCCAATAAGGATGTTTAAAAAAAAAAATGGATCAAAGACCTAAATCTAAGGCCAGACACTATAAAACTCTTAGAGGAAAACATAGGCAGAACACTCTTTGACATAAGTCACAGCAATATCTTTTTGGAGCCACCTCCTAGAGTAATGAAAATAAAAACAAAAATAAACAAATAGGACCTAATTAAACTTAAAAGCTTATACACAGCAAAGGAAACCATAAACAAATAAAAAAGACAACCCATAGAATGGGAGAAAATATATGCAAAAGAAGCAACTGACAAGGAATTAATCTCCAAAATATACAAACAGCTAATGCAGCTCTATGTAAGAAAACAAACAACCCAATCAAAAAATGGGCAGACGATCTAAATAGACATTTCTCTAAAGAAGACATGCTGATGGCCAAAAGGCACTTGAAAAGATGCTCAACACTGCTAACCATTAGAGAAATGCAAATCAAAACTACAGTGAGGTATCACCTCTCACTGGTGAGGTGGCCATCATCAAAAAGTTTACAAACAATAAATGTTGGAGAGAGTGTGGAGAAAAGGGAACCCTCCTACACTGTTGCTGGGAATGTAAACTGGTACAACCATTATGGAGAAGAGTATGGATGTTCCTTAAAAAACTAAAAACAGAACTACCATATGATCCAGCAATCGCACTCCTGGGCATATATCCAGAGAAAACCATAATTCAAAAAGACACATGCACCCCAGTGTCCATTGCAACACTATTTCAAATAGCCAAGACATGGAAGCAACCTAAATGTCCATCGACAGAGCAATGGATAAAGAAGATGTGGTACAGATATAGAATGGAATTTTACTCAGCCATGAAGAATGAAATAATGCCATTTGCAGCAACATGGATGGACCTAGAGATTACCACACTAAGTGAAGTAAGCCAGACAGAAAGACAAATATCATATGATATCACTCATATGTGGAATCTAATTTTTTTAAAGTGATACAAATGAACTTATTTACAAAACAGAGGCAGACTCACAGATATGGAAAACAAACTTATGGTTACCAAAGGGAAAGGGGTGAAGGGGGCGGGAATCAGGAGCTTGGGATTAACATACAGACACTACTATATATAAAATAGGTAACGAATAAGGACTTACTGTATAGCACAGGGAACTCTACTCAATATTCTGTAATAATCTATATGGGAAAAGAATCTGAAAAAGAATGAATATATATGTGCATATATATATAACTGAATCACTTTGCTGTACACCTTAAACCAACATTATAAATCAACTATACTCCAATAAAATTTTTAAAAATATATGAGTCCTTTATCAGATGTGTCTTTTGCAAATATTTTCTCAGTCTGGCTTCTTACTCTTTTCATATTTTTTTTTTGCAGAGCAGAATTCTTAATTTTAATGAAGTCTGGCTTAATGATTTCTTTCATGGATTGTGCCTTTAGTATTGTATCTAAAAGGTCATCACCATACCCAAGGACATCTAGGTTTTCTCCTTTGTTATTTTTTAAGGGTTTTTATCGTTTTGTGTTTTGCATTTAGATATATGCTCCATCTTGAGTTAATTTTTGTGAAAAATCTAAGGTTTGTGACTAGATTTCACTTTTTTGCTTGTGGATGTCCAGTTGTTCTAGCACCATTTGCTGAAAAAAAACCTCTCTTCTGCATTGTGTTGCCTTTGCTCCTTTGTTGAAGATCAGTGCACTATATTTATCTGGGTCTATTTATGTGGTTCTGTTCTGTTCCACTGATCTAATTGTCTATTATTTCAATACTACACACTCTTGATTACTGTAGCTTTATAGTAAATCTTGAAGTAGGATAGTGTGTCTTCCAACTTTGTTCTCCTTCAGTACCGGGTTGGCTGTTCCGGGTCTTTTACTTCTCCATATATACATTAAAATCAGTTTGTTGATATCTACAAAATACCTTACTGGGATTTTGATAGGGATCACTCTGAATTTATAGATCAATGTTGGTAAGAACTGACCTCTTGAGAATATTGAGTCCTCCTAGCCATGAAAATGGAATATCTCTACATTAATTTAGTTCTTTGATATCTTCCATCAGAATTTTATAGTTTTCCTCATATATATCGTATACATATTTTGTTAGACTTATATCTAAGGTATTTTATTTTTAGGGGTACTGATGGAAATAATTTTTTTAATATTTAAAGACAATTTTTTTTTTTTTTTTTGTAGTACGTGGGCCTCTCACTGTTGTGGCCTCTCCCGTTGTGGAGCATAGGCTCTGGACGTACAGGCCCAGTGGCCATGGCTCACGGGCTCAGCTGCTCTGCGGCATGCGGGATCCTCCCAGACCGGGGCACGAACCCGCGTCCCCTGCATCAGCAGGCGGACTCTCAACCACTGTGCCAGCCACCATGGAAGCCCTAAAGACAATTTTTAAAGTAGTTTTATTTTTTTTATTTTTTACTCTATAGTTGATTTTTAAAGTAGTTTTATTTATTTTTTACTGTATAGTTGATTATAGTTTTAATTTTTTATTGTATAGTTCCTATAGTTAGAAACTAACTGTTGTGTTAGTTTCTGCTGTACAGCAAAGTGAATCAGTTATACATATATGAATATCAACTCTTTCTAAATTCTTTTCTCATATAGGTTATTGCAGAGTATTGAGTAGAGTTTCCTGTGCTATATGGTACATCCTTATTAGTTATCTATTTTATATATAATGGTGTGTATATATCAATTCCAATCTCCCAATTTATCCCTCCCCGCTTACCCCCTGGTAACCATAAGTTTGTTTTCTACATCTTTACAGGAGTTTTAGATTCACAGCAAAATTTAGAGGAAGCTACAGAGGTTTCCCATATACCTTGTGCCTCCACACATGCATAGCTTCTCCCCTGTTAGCAACATCCCCCATCAGAGTGGTACATTGGTTACAATTAATGAAACTACATTGACACATCATAATCATTCAAAGTCCATAGTTTACCTGAGGGTTCACTCTTAGTCGTGTACAATCTATGTGTTTGGACATATGTAAAATGACATGATACATTATATATCCATCGTTATAATACAGAGTATTTTCACTACCCTAAAAATTCTCTGTGCTCTGCTAATGTGTTTTTAATTTCAAATTCTGCTTGTTCATTACGGGTATATAGGAAAGTGATTGACTTTTGTATATTAGTCTTGTATCCTGCAACTTTGTTATAATTGTGAATTTATAATTAAACTCACAGGGGTTTCTTTGGTCAATTCTTTTGGATTTTCTACATAGATTATTATGTCATCTGTGAACAAAATCAATTTTATTTCTTCCTTCCTGGCCTTGCTACCTTTAATTTCCTTTTCATATCTTATTGACATCAAAATACGAGGTAATAAGTAATCTTTCTGATGACATGAGTGTCAAAGGTAGAGGTTTTTGGGAGAAAGAAGATAGGTCTGAAAGAAGCAGTGAGGAACAAGGAGACGCTACCCCAACTTCTAAGCCCAGTGGCAACAGGGGTGTGAGAGAAAAACGGCCAGCATTTGAGAAGACTGCAGGGGAAACTGTGCTTTCAGGGGCAATCCACATTTCAGTTATAGTAAGAAGATGAAGGGAGTCTTCAGAAAAAGACATTGAAATTAAAGCAGTTTTGCTGAACCATGAATTTTAGGGGGAATGATGGAAAGGTTCAGGAATTGGAGAAGAGTGGTAGAAGGGGCAGAATAAGGGATGTCAGGAACCTTGGAGAAATCTTGAGTGTGGGATTTGACCTAGGAATCTGGTGGTTCTTGTGATAACTGACATAAACAGGGCTCTAAAGGGCATGAGAAAGTTGGTCCTTGTGGATTCAAAGCAGATAGCGATGCTAAGACTATCACTGTTAGCAGATCAGGATGAGTGAGTTTCTGTGACTTTTCACTCATGATGATAAGAGTAAAGGGCTATGGGAGGTATGCTCCTAGACCCAGTACACTAGACCTCTGTTAAAGGAAGGACGGTCACTCTAAACACGTCTGCCTCATTCCTGCATGGCGGGAATTCTGAGGAAGTTGTGGAAGGCCTGGGGGTAGAAGATGGGCACAAAGCTTAATGCAGGTAGCAGGACTGCTATCATTTGTCTGAGTCTGAGACCAGGAGCCCAGGAGCAAGGTGGAGAGTCTGAGCCTGGGCCTTTCACGTCTCAGGGGTCTGAAATAGTACCAGGTTGGTGAAACCCCCTGGACACTATCAGAAACAAATGGCAATCCTTTCTTAAGAAATGTTTGTCCAATTTAGTCCTCCAAGATTCCCTCAAATGAAGGTCAAGCAGTAAGCTCATTAAGCACATGAAGCCTAGGAAAAGGTGAAACATTATGACAGCAGAAACAGCAAATAATGGAATTACTCATTCAGGTACTGCAGACACTGGAATTGTTAGATATGGAATATAGAACAGCTACGCATGAAATGTTTAAGATTCATTCACAAAGAGAAAGTAATAATTATTTGAATGAACAGGCATATTTGAAGAACAAAAAACAAAGGGAAGTTATAGAAGTGAAAAAATATAAATTGTTGAAGTGAAAAAAAACTCAGTGGAAGACTACAGCTGAAAAAAAAAAGAAATCTGGAAGATAGGTCTAAGAAATTACCTAGAATGCAGCAAAAAGAGACAATACAATGGAAAAGGAGAGAAAGGTAGGAGATTTGGAGGAAAAAGGGAGTCTAATATTTGTCTAATTAGAATTTCCATGGAAGAAAGAATAGAGAGAATAAAGGAGAGGTGGTTTTTAGAGAGGTAATGGCAGAAAATTTTCAGAAATGATGAAAAGCAGGAATCCCCAGGATAAATTAAAAAACAAAAACTATCCTAGAGATATTGAAGGGGAATTCATGAACACCAAAATAAACTTCAAAACCAGCCAGAGAAAAATATTGCCTTCAAAAGGACAATGACAGCAAACTTCTAAAGCAGTAATGGCAATCAGAAGGTGTGAAATAATATCTTCAAAACGTTGAGAGCAAAGAAACTACAATTGTTAACCCAGTAAAACTATCTTTGAAGAAAGATGATAAGATAAACACATTTAGGGCTTCCCTGGTGGCGCAGTGGTTGAGAATCTGCCTGCCAGTGCAGAGGACGCGGGTTCGAGCCCTGGTCTGGGAGGATCCCACATGCCGCGGAGCAACTAGGCCCGTGTGCCACGACTACTGAGCCTGCGCATCTGGAGCCTGTGCTCTGCAACAAGGGAGGCCGCGATAGTGAGAGGCCCGCGCACCGTGATGAAGAGCGGCCCCCGCTCGCCGCAACTGGAGAAAGCCCTCGCACAGAAACGAAGACCCAACACCGCCATAAATAAATAAATAAAAATAAATAAATAAATCACTCAGTCTCTTGCAGTCTGTACGATTAAAAAAAAAAAAAGATAAACACATTTATAGATTAAAAAAAAAAAGAAAAGAAAACATCAAGAGAACTGCAATAAAGGACTTCTGAAAGAAAATGATCCTAGACAGTCTAAAGATACAAGAAGAAATGGCGAGGATATAAAATAGCAGACATGTATGTAAACCCAAGCAAATATTGTTCATATAAAAAATTATAAGTATATTGTTTAATCCAGGGTGTTTATAAATGGACATCACTAAAATACTGGGTCTATAATAACATATAAGTCAGACAGGGAGTATGTTGAAGTTAAAGTGTTCTAAGTTCCTAGAATTGTTCACTAAAAGGTTAATATATTATTTGACACTAGATCTTATCAAATGGGTTTGGCAAAATGTCCAGGGTAACCACTGAGAGAACACAAATAGAGTGAATAATTTCTAAATTTATAAAGAGAAAACAATTGGAATAAGGAAAAATATGATCAGTAAAAAACTAGGCGTAAGGAAGATGGCGGAAGAGTAAGATGCGGAGATCACCTTATCCCCACAGATACACCAGAAATACATCTACACGTGGAACAACTCCTACAGAACACCTACTGAACGCTGGCAGAAGACCTCAGACCTCCCAAAAGGCTCTTGTTGCTGCAGCCAGGAGTAAGTGCTGTGCCTCTGAGGTGGGAGAGCCAACTTCAGGACACTGGTCCACAAGAAAGCTCTCAGCTCCACATAATATCAAACGGCGAAAATCTCCCAGAGATCTCCATCTCAACGACAGCACCCAGCTTCACTCAACGACCAGCAAGCTACAGTGCTGGACATCCTATGCCAAACAACTAGCAAAACAGGAACACAACCCCACCCATTAGCAGAGAGGCTGCCTAAAATCATAGTAAGTCCACAGACACCCCAAAACACACCACCAGACGTGGAACTGCCCACCAGAGAGACAAGATCCAGCCTCATCCACCAGAACACAGGCACTAGTCCCCTCCACCAGGAAGCCTACACAACCCACTGAACCAACCTTAGCCACTGGGGACAAACACCAAAAACAACGGGAACTACGAACCTGCAGCCTGCAGAAAGGAGACCCCAAACACAGTAAGATAAGCAAAATGAGAAGACAGAAAAACACAGAGCAGATGAAGGAGCAAGATAAAAACCCACCAGACCTAGCAAATGAAGAGAAAATAGGCAGTCTACCTGAAAAATAATTTAGAATAATGATAGTAAAGATGATCCAAAATCTTGGAAATAGAATAGACAAAATGCAAAAAACATTTAACAAGGACCTAGAAGAACTAAAGATGAAACAAACAACAATGAAAAACACAATAAAGAAATGAAAAGTACTCTAGATGGGATCAATAGCATAATAACTGAGGCAGAAAAACGGATAAGTGACCTGGAAGATAAAATAGTGGAAATAACTACTGCAGAGCAGAATAAAGAAAAGAGAATGAAAAGAAATGAGGAGAGTTTCAGAGATCTCTGGGACAACATTAAACACACCAACATTTGAATTATAGGGGTTCCAGAAGAAGAAGAGAAAAAGAAAGGGACTGAGAAAATATTTGAAGAGATTATAGTTGAAAACTTCCCTAATATGGGAAAGAATATCGTTCATCAAGTCCAGGAAGCACAGAGAGTCCCATACAGGATAAATCCAAGGAGAAATACGCCAAGACACATATTAATCAAACTGTCAAAAATTAAATACACAGAAAGCATATTAAAAGCAGCAAGGGAAAAACAACAAACAACATACAAGGGAATCCCCATAAGGTTAACAGCTGATCTTTCAGCAGAAACTCTGCAAGCCAGAAGGGACTGGCAGGACATATTTAAAGTGATGAAGGAGAAAAACCTGCAACCAAGACTACTCTACCCAGCAAGTAACTCATTCAGATTTGATGGAGAAATTAAAACCTTTACAGACAAGCAAAAGCTTAGAGAGTTCGCCACCACCAAACGAGCTTTACAACAAATGATAAAGGAACTTCTCAGGGCAACAAACACAAGAGAAGGAAAAGACCTACAATAATGAACCCAAAACAATTTAGAAAATTGGAATAGGAACATACATATCGATAATTACCTTAAATATAAATGGACTAAATGCTCCCACCAAAAGACACAGATTGGCTGAAAGGATACAAAAACAAGACCTATATATATGCTGTCTACAAGAGACCCACTTCAGACCTAGAGACACATACAGACTGAAAGTAAGGGGATGGAAAAAGATATTTCATGCAAA
>NW_021700575.1:0-1032 GCF_005190385.1 Monodon monoceros
CTTCTGGAAGCTTTCCATTTCCCTGCCTGAGATACCCCTGCTGTCCCGGCCCCCACTGCTTTCTTCCTCACTCACCTCTGCCCAGGGAGAAATTCCAGCGGCAGGTATGGGTGACACATCCTCTTCTTTAGCAGGTGGCATCTTGGCAACTGCTGCAGAAAGTCCAGCAGAGCCCCACTCACACTGGGCCACCCACAAAGCCGTGGCCTCTCACTCCCTCCCACCAGTCCAGCCCCAAGACTGCTGACAGGGCAGAGAAAATGGCGTCAGGCACAGCTGCAGGGGCTCTTGCTGCCTGGAGCGGTGTTTATATTCATCTGAACCCAGGCACAGCTGGGGAGGGCTGGCCGGCACGGTCAGGCTTCCCAGGCCAGCCAATAATCACCCCTCAGGGGCTCACAGTTGCAGAAAATGGAACTTGCTGAATCGGCCATGTCCAAGGAACAGGTGTGGGCTCCTGAGAGTCAGGATAGACAAGGGGCCGCAGCTCTGGCTTGTTTTCTAATTATATTATCTGGCCCATGAGTGGGAGACAACTTCAAGAAAACCCTCTCCTAATGAGAGGAACCCAGGAGTCAGGGAGAGGAGGGGTGAGTGGTGGGTGGAGACAGAGGTCTGCTGTCCCGGGTGCAGTGGAAGTCTCTGGAAGACCAGGTGGAGGGAGGCCACACAGAGTGATGCCCAGGGTCACAGACCTGTTGGAGCTGCTGTTTGTTAGTTCAAGTCCTGCTCTGAGGTGCTCTGTGTCAGATCTGAGTGACAGGTGAGCTGGGAGTGCTCTGCAATGAGGGCGATATGCACGGTTCCTGTGTTCCCAGCCCTGCCATGGTACCTGCAAGGGTAGCTTTGTATCCTGGGAGGGGCCTGACCACGAGAGCCCCATGGGCTGCAGGGGAACCTGCCCAGGGAACCCCATATCCTGGGAGGGGCCTGAACACGAGAGCCCCGTGGGCTGGGGTGGGGGTGGGGTACCTGCCCAGGTGAGCTCCATATCCTGGGATTGGCCTGACCTCGAGAGCCCCATGGGCTGCT
>NW_021700576.1:0-4289 GCF_005190385.1 Monodon monoceros
TGGCTGTATCACAGAAGCTCAGCAGGGTCAGGCTTCTTTAGTAGGTGTATGGGAGACCTCCTGGGAATACCGGGTGCTATAGGCTTTTGGCCTCCCGCTCTGCATTCTCCTTTTGTCGCCCGCGGCGGCGGCGGCTATCTCTGCCCCCGCCGGGTACCTCAGCAGGTCCCAGCTCCTCAGGCCCTTCCCACCACAGCAAGCGTCTGACGAGGCGCTCCCCGCCTGCCTGACCGGCCAGGCGGCCAGAAGGCGTCCCTGGAAGGCAGCAGCACACCAGACGCTCCAGGGGTGACCTGACGTGACCCAGACATGGCCGCGGACCCGGGTGCCGTCCGAGCGGCCCGCGAGCCCCTCGAACTGCACCTGGCCTCACCCACAGGAGAACAGCCCCGTCGCCGCCACCTGTCTGCCGGGGTGTCTCTCCACAGCTCCATACGGAAAATGCCGCCCCTCCGCCGTTGCGCTCTTGCAGGGGGCGGGAGCGGTGTGGAGGGCGCAGGCCGCTTCCCCGGGGCTGCCGGTCATTTGGGGCGGGGTAGTGAGCTCGGAACTGTGGCGTGGGGCACGGGTGGCGTTGCTGGTTCTTAGGGGCCGTTCCTACTCAATGTTGGCTCCCAATGTTTTCGGGCCAGCTTCTGTCGAGTAGGAGGGCCGGGCACGTTCGCCTCCGGGTAGCGCCTAGCGCGGGGTGGGCGGGCAGGTGGGATGCACAAGGGACCGCGGGCCCCGGGCCCTGAAGCCTCTGCGGCCACGTCCTCGTGAGCGGCCTGTGGGATCTGGGGTGGGGCGCCAAGCGCCGAAATGTTTGCTAGGTCCTGCCCGCCCAGGGCTGGGTGGTCGCCAACATCTCCGCCAACGCCCTGTACCCTAGACCTCCGTTTCCCTGTCTAGGTGGGCGTCGGGGCCCTGCCGGTTCGGGCAGGCCGCTTGGCCGGAGGTAAGACCCAAGCGCCTGCTAAGGGGCGCCTCAAGAGGCAGCCCGCGACCCTGCAACCACCCACTGCCAAACCAGCCCAGAGGGGCGTGATCGCGCCTCAATCATAGAAGCTCAGCAGGGTCGGGCTTCTTTAGTAGGTGGATGGGAGACCTCCTGGGAATACCGGGTGCTATAGGACTTTGGCCTCCCGCTCTGCATTCTCCTTTTGTCGCCCGCGGCGGCGGCGGCTATCTCTGCCCCCGCCGGGTACCTCTGCAGGCCCCAGCTCCTCAGGCCCCTGGCACCACAGCAAGCTTCTGACGAGGCGCTCCCCGCCTGCCTGTCCGACCCGGCGGCCAGAAGGCGAACCTGTAAGGCAGCAGCACACCAGACGCTCCGGACGTGGCCTGACGCGACCCAGACATGGCCGCGGACCCGGTTGCCGTCCGTGCGGCCCGCGAGCCCCGCGAACTACACCTGGCCTCACCCACTGGAGCACAGCCCCGTCGCCGCCAACTGTCTGCCGGGGTGTCTCTCCACAGCTCCATACGGAAAATGCCGCCCCTCCGCCGTTTCGCTCTTGCAGGGGGCGGGAGCGGTATGGAGGGCGCAGGCCGCTTCCCCGGGGCTGCCGGCCATTTGGGGCGGGGTACTGAGCTCGGAACTCTGGCGTGGGGGCAAGGGTGGCGTTGCTGGTTCTTAGGGGCCGTTCCAACTCAATGGTGGCTCCCAGTGGTTTCGGCCCAGCTTCTGTCGAGTAGGAGGGCCGGGCACGTCTGATCCGGGCTGCGCCTAGCGCAGCGTGGGTGGGCAGGTGGGATGCCCAAGGGACCGAGGGCCCCGGACCCTGAAGCCTCCGGGGCCACATCCTTGTGAGCGGCCTGCTGGATCTTGGGTGGGGTGCCAAGCGCCGAAAAGTTTGCTGGGTCCTGCCCGCCCAGGGCTGGGTGGTCGCCAATATCTCCGCCACCGCCCTGTACTCTAGACCTCCGTTTCCCTGTCTAGGCGGGCGGCTGGGCCCTGCAGGATCGGGCGGGTCGCTGGGCTGGCGGTATGACCCAAGTGCCTGCTAAGCTGCGCCTCAAGGGGCAGCCCACGACCATGTAGCCACGTACTGCCAAACCGGCCCTGAGTGGCGTGACCTCGACTCGATTGCGGAAGCTAAGCAGGTTTGGGCGTGTTTAGTAGGTGGCTGGGAGACCTTTTGGGAATACCGGGTGCTAAAGCCTTCTGGCCTTCCGCTCTGCATTCTTCTTTTGTCGCCCGCGGCGTTGGCGGCTATCTCTGCCCCCACAGGGTACCTCTGCAGGCCCCACCTCCTCAGGCCGCTCCCACCACAGCAAGCGTCTGACGGGGCGCTCTCTGCCTGCCTGACCGGCCAGATGGCCCAAAGGCGTCCCTGGAAGGCAGCGGCACACCAGACGCTCTGGGGGTGGCCTGACGTGACACAGACATGGCCGCGGACCCGGGTGCTGTCCGTGCGGCCCGTGGGCCCCGCGAACTGCACCAGGCCTCACCCACTGGAGCACAGCCCCGTCGCCGCCACCTGTCTGCCGGCGTGTCTCTCCACAGCTCCATACTGAAAATGCCGCCCCTCCGCCGTTTCGCCTTTGCCGGGGGCGGGAGAGGGATCGAGGGCGCAGGCCGCTTCCCCGGGCCTGCCGGCCACTTGGAGCGTGGTACTGAGCTCGGAACTGCGGCTTGGGGGCAAGGGTGGCGTTGCTGGGTCTTAGGGGCCGTGCCAACTAAATGGTGGCTCCCAGTGGTTTCGGGCCAGCTTCCGTCGGTTAGGGGTGCCGGGCAGGTCTGGGTCCGGGCTGAGCGTAGTGCAGCGTGGGCGGGCAGGTGGGATGCCCAAGGGACCGAGGGCCCTGGGCCCTGAAGCCTCCGGGGCCACGTCCATGTGAGCGGCCTGCGGGATCTGGGGTGGGGCACCAAGCGCCAAAAAGTTTGCTGTGTCCCGCCCGTTCCGGGCTGGGTGGTCGCCAACACCTCCGACACCCACCTGTAGCCTAGACCTCCGTTTCCCTGTCTAGGCTGGCGGCGGGTCACTGCCGGGTCGGGCGGGCCGCTGGGCTGGCGGTATGACCGAAGTGCCTGCTAAGCTGCGCCTCAAGAGGTAGCCCGCGACCCTGCAGCCACCTACTGCCAAACCATCCCAGACAGGCGTGATCTTTAGTCGATCGCGGAAGCTAAGAGGGGTCGGGGCTGTTTAGTAGGTGGATGGGAGACCTCCTGGGAATACCGGGTTCTATAGGCTTTTGGCCCCCTGCTCTTCATTCTCCTTTTGTAGCCCGCGGCTTTGGCGGCTATCTCTGCCCAAGCCATGTACCTCTGCAGGCCCTACCTCCTCAGGCTCCTCCCACCACAGCAAGCGTCTGAGGGGCGCTCCATGCCTGCCCTACCGGCCAGGAGGCCAGAAGGCGTCCCTGGAAGGCATCAGCACACCAGTCGCTCCGTGGGTGGCCCTACGCGACCCAGACTATTTTAAAGGAAGTAGACTTTTGAGGACTCCTAGGCCTCTCGGGTATGCATCATTTCCCCTCCAAGTTCACTGAGTACCTCCAGACCCCTCTGGGCCGGCTGAGCAACTTCGTAGCCCATTGGTTGATCCCTCGGAGGCCCTCTGTGCATTCCCAGTGATGGGCAACAAACTGTAGGTTACTTGAGGAGCCCTACAGTTCCAGAGTCCTCGAACGGCCTCAGTACATCATTGCTGGTGAGTCTGAATTACCCCGGAAGACTTTGTCATGTCCCTGGTGTGAGCTGCCATGAGAGAGCACTGTGCTTAGAATACTTCGAAGACCTCGTACCTGAAGTCACTCTGCCCGACGAGAAAGTCAGCATCTTACCATGCTGTGTCACTACGGAAACACCCAGCATGAACACAAGTCTGGAATTAAGGCCGTGATTTGCCGTGCAGAAGCGGAGGCGTGCAGCCGTTTCCATGACGCCGTGGCCTCTGTTCTGCGTATCTTGAACTGCAGCAGAGTTTGCCGGACACCTAGGAGGCTCGCGTGGGCACCCTGTTCCCGGCAGCATCAGTGATACCCACGGGACCCCGTGGGTCTGCTAATCAACATCCATGCCAGGAGCCCATGGAACCACTCTGTGTACGCCGAGTGTAAGGAAACGCACTGCACTCTCTCTTGGAGCAGCGTGATTTCCCCAGCGGTCACACACGTTCAGTAACACCGTTCAAGCACATACCACCTGGCGTGGAAGTCTTTCGCGTTTCCGTAGTCTGAGCTGTACTCAGAGAAACCCTCGGCTTCGCGTTCCATCTGTAACGTACTGCCTGATATCACCGAGCCTCCGAGAGAAATTCGGCTTGCGTTCTTACTGCAATTTAATTCCTGCTCTTCCTGTGGCA
>NW_021700577.1:0-632 GCF_005190385.1 Monodon monoceros
AAAGAAGATAAAATAAAATGCAAATTTGGAAGAAACAAGTAAAATTATCACTCTTTGCGAACTTTGCAGGCATGATACTATATATAGAAAACACTAAAGACTCCACCTGAAAACTAGTACAACTAATAAATGAAGTCAGTAAAGTTGTAAGATACAAAATTAAAATACAGAAATCTGTTGCATTTCTACCACTAATAACAATCAACAGAAAAAGATTTTAAGAAAGCAATCCTACTTACAATGACATCAAAAGGAAGTAAATACTTATGAATATACAAGTTGGTGAAAGACCTGTACTCTAAAAATTATAAGACTTTGATTAAAATAAAAAGAAGAAGAAGACCAAGTGAAGACAGCACAAATAAATGGAAAGATATTAAATTCTCATGAAATGGAAGAATTAATATCAATACAATGTTGATACTATCCAAAGCAATTTCCATATTCAATGCAATCCTTATCAAATGTCAATGGTATTTTTCACAGAACTAGAACAAATAATTATAAACTTAGTATAGATTCACAAAAGACCCAGAATAGCCACAGCAATCTTAAGAAAGCAGGAGGTATCACGTTCCCTGTTTTCAGAGTATACTAGTAAGCTATAGTAATCAGAAGTGTATTGTACTGGT
>NW_021700577.1:642-2375 GCF_005190385.1 Monodon monoceros
AATGGAAATAGGAACATACATATCGATAATTACCTTAAATGTAAATGGACTAAATGCTCCCACCAAAACACACAGACTTGCTGAATGGATACAAAAACAAGACCCATATATTTGCTGTCTACAAGAGACCCACTTCAGACCTAGAGACACATACAGACTGAAAGAAAGGAGATGGAAAAAGATATTTCATGCAAATGGAAACCAAAAGAAAGCTGGAGTAGCAATTCTCATATCAGAAAAAATAGACTTTAAAACAAAGACTATTAGAAGGGACAAAGAAGGACACTACATAAAGATCAAGGGATCGATCCAAGAAGAACATATAACAATTGTAAATATGCACCCAACATAGGAACACCTCAATAGATAACGCAAATACTAACAGCCATAGAAGGGGAAATTGACAGTAACACATTCAGAGTAGGTGACTTTAACACCCCACTTTCACCAATGGACAGATCATCCAAAATGAAAATAAATAAGGAAACACAAGCTTTAAATGATACGTTAAACAAGATGGACTTAATTGATATTTATAGGACATTCCATCCAAAAACAGCAGAATACACATTTTTCTCAAGAGCTCATGGAACATTCTCCAGGATACATCATATCTTGGGTCACAAATCAATCCTTGATAAATTTAAGAGAACTGAAACTTTATCTAGTATCATTTCGTCCAGAGGACTATGAGACTAGATATCAATTACAGGAAAAGATCTGTAAAAAAATACAAACACATGGAGGCTAAACAATACACTACTTAATAACGAAGTGATCACTGAAGAAATCAAAGAGGAAATCAAAAAATACCTAGAAACAAGTGACAATGGAGACACGACGACCCCAAATCTGTGGGATGCAGCAAAAGCACTTCTAAGAGGGAAGTTTATAGCAATACAATCCTACCTTAAGAAACAGGAAACATCTGGAAAAACAACCTAACCTTGCACCTAAAGCAATTAGAGAAAGAAGAACAAAAAATCCCCAAAGTTAGCAGAGGGAAAGAAATCCTAAAAATCCGATCAGAAATAAATGAAAAAGAAATGAAGGAAACGATAGCAAAGATCAATAAAACTTAAAGCTGGTTCTTTGAGAAGATAAACAAAATTGATAAAGCATTAGCCAGACCCATCAAGAAAAATAAGGGAGAAGACTCAATAGAAGTAGAAATGAAAAAGGAGAAGTAACAACTGACACTGCAGAAATACAAAAGATCATGAGAGATTACTACAAGCAACTCTATGCCAATAAAATGGACAACCTGGAAGAAATGCACAAATTCTTAGAAATGCACAACCTGCCAAGACTGAATCAGGAAGAAATAGAAAATATGAACAGACCAATCACAAGCACTGAAATTGAAACTGTGATTAAAAATCTTCCAACAAACAAAAGCCCAGGACCAGATGGCTTCACAGGCGAATCCTATCAAACATTTAGAGAAGAGTTAACACCTATCCTTCTCAAACTCTTCCAAAATATAGCAGACGGAGGAACACTCCCAAACTCATTCAACGAAGCCACCAACACCCTGATAACAAAACAAGACAAGGATGTCACAAAGAAACAAAACTACAGGCCAGTATCACTGATGAACGTAGATGCAAAAATCCTCAACAAAATACTAGCAAACAGAATCCAACAGCACATTAAAAGGATCATACACCATGATCAAGTGTGGTTTATACCAGGAATGCAAGGATTCTTCAATATATGCAAATCAATCAACG
>NW_021700578.1:0-5126 GCF_005190385.1 Monodon monoceros
CCAACGGCTGGGTTGCTCACAGTGTCAGAATGTGGGCCGTCTACTGTGAGTTCACTCCGGCATGGATCCCATAGCCTCGGTGCTCTGGGCCACCTGCTTGGAGCTTCCAACTGCGGGGTTCCTCACCTTTTTTATTCTATGGGCCCTCTGTTGTGAGTCGCCTCCTGCATGCCTCACTCCCAGCCCTTTCGTGATGTGTGTCCCCTTGTTTGAGGCCACATGTGCTGTGTTCCTCACCTTTCGCTGATGTGGCCCCACTGGTGTGAGGACACTCCTGCCTGATTTCCATCCCCTTGGTGATGTGGGCCCTCTGGTTAGAGTCTGATCCTGTTTGGGTTCCTCACACTTCTGTGAGGTGGGCCCTCTGCTGTCAGGTAACTCCTGCCTGGCTTGCTCCCGTTGCCTTGGTGACGTCGGCCCTCTGGTGGCATTTGGAGCCTGCTGGGAGCCTCTTCTCCTCGGTGATGAGGGCCCTCTGGCGTCAGGCCCTAACTGCTGGGTTCCCACATTTTCTGATATGTGCTAAGTGGTGCGAGGACACTCCTGCGAAGTTCCCATCCCCATGGGGATGTGGGCCTTCTGCTCTGAGGTCCCACCGGCTGGGTTGCTCACAGTTTCATGATGTGGGCCCTCTGCTGTGAGTTCACTGTGGCCTGGATCCCATAGACTCCGTGCTCTGGGCCACCTGCTGGGAGGTTCAAACTGCTGGATTCCTCACATTTTTTATTCTGTGGGCCCTGTGTTGTTAGGCTACTCCTGCCTGCCTCACTCGGAGCACCTTGGAAAAGTGGGTCCTCTGGTTTAGGCCACATGTGCTGGCTTCCTCACCTTTCTATAATGTGGCCACACTGTTGTGAGGACACTCCTGCCTTGTTCCGATCCCCTTGGTGATGTGGGCTCTCTGGTGAGAGTCTTATGCTGGCTGGCTTCCTCACCCTTCTGTGAGGTAGGCCCTCTGCTGTGAGGTCACTCCTGCCTGGCTGGCACACGTCACCTTGGCGACATGGGCCCTCAGTTGGGAGTTGGTGCCTGCTGGGAGTCTCCTCCCCTCGGTAATGAGGGCCCTCTGGCGTCAGACCCTAACTCCTGGGCTCCCAAAATTTTCTGATGTGCGCCCTGTGGTGCGAGTACACTCCTGCCAGGTTCCCAACACCATGGGAATGTGGGCCTTCTGCTCTGAGGTCCCAACGGTGGGTTGCTATGTTTCATGATGAGGGCCCTCTGGTGTGAGTTCACTCCGGCCTGGATCCAATAGCCTCGTTGCTCCTGGCCGCCTGTGGGGAGGTTCCAACTGCGGGATTCCTCACCTTTTTTCTTCTATAGGCCCTCTGTTTTGAGGCTCCTCCTGCCTGCCTCACTCCAAGCCCCTTGGTGATGTGTGTCCTCTGGTTTGAGGCCACGTGTGCTGGGTCCCTCACCTTTCGATGATGTGGCCCCACTGGTGTGAGGACACTCCTGCCTGGTTCCCATCCCCTTGGTGATGTGGGCCCTCTGGTGAGAGTCTGATCCTGGCTGGGTTCCTCACCCTTCTGTGAGGTGGGCCCTCTGCTGTGAGGTCACTCCTGCCTGGCTGGCACACCCCGCCTGGGCAACGTCGGCCCTCTTGTGGCAGTTAGAGCCTGCTGGGAGCCACCTCTCCTCGGTGATGAGGGCCCTCTGGCGTCAGGCCCTAACTGCTTGGGTCCCACATTTTCTGATACGTGCTAAGTGGTGCGAGGACACTCGTGCCATGTTCCCAGCCCCATGGGGATGTGGGCCATCTGCTCTGAAGTCCCAACGGCTGGGTTGCTCACAGTTTCATGATGTGGCCCCTCTGCTGTGAGTTCACTGAGGCCTGGCTTGCATAGACTCGGTGCTCTGGGCCGCCTCCTGGGAGGTTCCCACTGCAGGATTACTCAGCTTTTTTATTCTATTGGCCCTGTGTTGTGAGGCTACTCCTGCCTGCCTCACTCCGAGCCCCTTGGAGATCTGGGTCCTCTGGTTTAGGCCACATGTGCTGGGTTTCTCACCTTACAATGATGTGGCCACCCTGGTGTGAAGACAGTCCTGCCTGGTTCTGATGCCCTTGGTTATGGGGGCCCTCTGGTGAGAGTCTTATCCTGGCTGGGTTCCTCACCATTCTGTGAGGTAGGCCCTCAGCTGTGAGGTCACTCCTGCCTGGCTGTTGCACGTCACCTTGGCGACCTGGGCCCTCAGTTGGGAGTTGGTGCCTGCTTGGAGTCTCCTCCCCTTGGTAATGAGGGCCCTCTGGCGTCAGGCCCTAACTTCTGGGCTCCCAAAATTCTCTGAGGTGCGCCCTGTGGTGCGAGTACACTCCTGCCAGGTTCCCAACCACATGGGAATGTGGGCCTTCTGCTCTGAGGTCCCAACGGCTGGGTTGCTCACAGTTTCATGATGAGGGCCCTCTCTTTTGAGTTCAGTCAGGCCTGGATCCCATAGCCTCACTGCTCCTGGCCGCCTGCTGGGAGGTTACAGCTGTGGGATTCCTCACCTATTTTATTCTATGGACCCTCTGTTTTGAGGCTCCTCCTGCCTGCCTCATTCCGAGCCCCTTGGTGATGTGTGTCCTCTAGTTTGAGGCCACGTGTGCTGGGTCCATCACATTTCGGTGATGTGACCCCACAGGTGTGAGGACACTCCTGTCTGGTTTCCCTTCCCTTGGTGATGTGGGCTCTCTGGTGAGAGTCTGATCCTCTTTGGGTTCCTCACATTTTTGTGTGGTTGGCCCTGTGCTCTGAGGTCACTCCTGCCTGGCTGACACACCCCGCATTGGCGATGTCAGCCCTCTGGTAGCAGTTGGAGCTTGCTGGGAGCCTCCTCTCCTCAGTGATGAGGGCCCTCTGGCATCTGGCCCTAACTGCTGGGCTCCCCACATTTTCTGATGTGTGCCCACTGGTGCGATGACACTCCTGCTTGGTTCCCTTCCCCATGGGGATGTGGGCCTTGTGCTCTGAGGTCACAACGGTTGGGTTGCTTACAGTATCACGATGAGGGCCCTCTGTTGTGAGTTCATCACTGCCTGGATCCCATAGCCTCGGTGCTCTGGGCCGCCTGCTGGGATGTTCCAACGGCTGGATTCCTCACCTTTTTTATACAATGGGACATGTGTTGGGAGGTTAATGCTGCCTGCCTTGCTCCGAGACCCATGGTGATGTGGGTCCTCTGGTTTGAGGTCACATGTGCTGGGTACCTCAACTTTCGATGATGTGGCCCTATGGGTGTGAGGACACTCCTGCCTGGTTCCCAGCCCCTTGCTGATGTGGGCACTCTGGTGAGAGTCTGATCATGGCTGGGTTCCTTACCCTTCTGTGAGGTGGGCCCTCTGATGTGAGGTCACTCCTTCCTGGCTGGCTCAGGTCGCCTTGGCGACGTGGGTCCTCTGTTGGCCACTGAAGCATGCTGGGAGCCTCCTACCCTCTTTAATGAGGGCCCTGGAAAAAACGCATATGTCCTTTTTGACCAAGTGCATCATTGTCGAGGTTCTGCCTCTTTTCCTATACTTTCAGAGCGTTTCACGTCTACCTCCTGAAATCGTAGACCTGGAATTCAGCCCCACGTTCAACTCCTCTTTGCAGCCTTACTTCAATATATTTTTGGATGACAGCTGTCATTTATAACTCTGCAGGCTTGTGAATTACAGTGGCCCTGAGCTCCTTTCTTCAACTCGCTTTCTTGTGAGCTGGCCGCAAAAACCGCGGGATTGCTTCAGGCCCTAATCTGGTTCCGGCACGGCACGCTGAACCTTTGGCTAATTCCTCTTCCTGGTGGGAAATGAGCGTTCAATTTGCCCGTACAGACACCTACAGCTAGTCTCTCATTGGTTCTCCCTATTCCTGTTTATCTTGTGCAGAAATTGCACACTGTGCCAAACAGGAGGTTAAAGGCACTGACTCTCCAAGTGGGGAGAGTGTTAGTAAAGGGTCTGGAATGGTGAACCCGAGTAAAAGGGGACGAAAACTGAGATGCATTTGAAAACGTTTCCCAATCACACGGTGGACCATACTCTGGGTTTCCCATGCATGTTTTAGCTGAAGGAAGAATCCCTTAAACCTGGAGAGTTGGGACCCATGGAATGGGTACCATGCAGTATGACTTCAAAGGGTCTGCATTTGCTCACCTAAACTCACCAATGCTATCAGCCTGAAGTGTCCAGCCTTATGTCTCACTCAGCTCTGGGTGTAGATGTGATAAATCCGGGTTGCATCACAAGACCTGAATGAATTATTTAAGAATTGCTCTCCATTTCACTGTCATTGTGTTTAGTTTTTGTAATTTATTTTGATAATGGGATTTTTCGGATTTTCACTGCTACATTCATGCCGCTGTACACACGCTTGATTCTCTTATGGAGACATATAAATCCATGGGTTTTAAGATTCTTACTAGTCAGGTGTATACCTAGACTTTGAATATGGGGTGTTTAGTCCATTTAGTTGAGCAAGGAGTAGGTCTTGACTATTAAATATTTGGTTTATGGAACGGTACCTGTTCTAATTTCAATCTCTGGTTTTACGCAGCACCCCAACTCACCTTTCCCCATAAGCAAGCATAAGTTGGTTTTCTGAATTTGAGACCCTGTTCTGTTTTGTAATTCAGTTCATGTGTAGCCAAGTTTACATTCCATGTATTAGTGATATCTTATGATGTTTCTTTTTCTGTGTGACTTATTTCACTTAGAATCATCGTACCTGAATCCACTCATTATGCCGCGATGGGCCTAATGGCATAGATTTCATTGCTGAGTGATATTCCATTGTACGTACGTACTACAATTTCTTTATCCATTTTTCGCTTTCTGGGATATTTAACTTGTACCGTAGACGAGCTTCTTGTGAACAGAGCCGTCAGAAAATTTGTGGTGGCTGTGTTTTTGAAGTTAATTTCCCTAAGCTATAGGACCGTATGTTGAAGTGCCTTAGGCTCCGTTGCTCTGTTTTTTAGGTGTTTCAGGAAACACCATACAGTTCTCCAGAGTGGCTGTTCACAATTTACATCCTGCCCATCATCGTAACAAGGCTCCCTGTTCTCCATGGCCTGTCCCCCCTTTCTGGATTTTACACTTTTTTCAGATGGCCCTTTTGAACGGGGGGCTGTGAGACTTCATTGTAGTGCAGATTTCCTTTACA
>NW_021700579.1:0-6024 GCF_005190385.1 Monodon monoceros
CCAGGCCCTAACTGCTGGGTACCCACATTTTCTGATACGTGCTAAGTGGTGCGAGGACACTCCTGCCAGGTTCCCGTCCCTATGGGGATGTGGGCCTTGTGCTCTGAGGTCCCAATGTATGGGTTGCTCACAGTTTCATGATGTGGCTCTCTGCTGTGAGTTCACTGTGGCCTGGATCCCATAGTCTCGGTGCTCTGGGCTGCCTGCTGGCAGGTTCCTACTGCTGGTTTCCTCACCTTTGTAATTCTATGGGCCCTGTGTTGTGTGGCTACTCCTGGCTGCCTCACTCCAAGGCTCTTGGACATGTGGGTCCTCTGGTTTAGGCCACATGTGCTGGGTTCCTCACCTTTCTATGATGTGACCACACTGGTGTGAGGACACTCCTGCCTGGTTCCGATCCCCTTGGTGATGTGGGCCCTCTGGTGAGAGTTTTATCCTGGCTGGGTTCCTCACCCTACTGTGAGGTAGGCCCTCTGCTGTGAGGTCACTCCTGCCTGGCTGGCAAACGTTACATTGGCGACGTGTGCCCTCAGTTGTGAGTTGTTGCCTGCTTGGAGTCTCCTCCCCTCGGTAATGAGGGCCCTCTGGCATCAGGCCCTAACTCCTGGGCTCCCAAATTTTCTGATGTATGCCCTGTGGTGCGAGTACACTCCTGCCAGGTTCCCAACCACATGGGAATGTGGGCCTTCAGCTCTGAGGTCCCAACGGCTGTGTTGCTCCCAGTTTCATGATGAGGGCCCTCTGTTGTGAGTTCACTCAGGCCTGGATCCCATAGCCTCGCTGCTCCTGGCTGCCTGCTAGGAGGTTCCAACTGCGGCATTCCTCACCTTTTTTATTCTATGGACCCTCTGTTTTGAGGCTCCTCCTGCCTGCCTCACACCAAGCCCCTTGGTGATGTGTGTTCTCTGGTTTGAGGCCACGTGTCCTGGGTCCCTCACCTTTCGTTGATGTGGGTCCACTGGTGTGAGAACACTCCTGCCTTGTTCCCAACCCCTTGGTGATGTGGGCCCTCTGGTGAGTCTGATCTTGGTTGGGAACCTCACACTTCTGTGAGGTGGGCCCTCTGCTCTAAGGTCACTGCTGCCTGGCTGGCACACCCCACCTTGGAGATGTCGGCCCTTTGGTGGCAGTTGGAGCCTGCTGGGAGCCTCCTCCACTCGGTCATGAGTGCCCTCTGGCGTCAGGCCATAAATGCTGGGTACCCACATTTTCTGATACGTGCTAAGTGGTGCGAGGACACTCCTGCCATATTCCCCTCCTCATGGTGATGTGGGCCTTCTGCTCTGAAGTCCCAGCGGCTGGGTTGCTCACAGGTTCTTGATGTGGGCCCTCTGCTGTTAGTTCACTGTGGCCTGGATCCCATAGACTCCGTGCTCAGGGCCGCCTGCTTGGAAGTTCCAACTGCTGGATTCCTCACATTTTTTATGCTATGGGCCCTGTGTTGTGAGGCTACTCCTGTCTGCCTCACTCCGAGCCCCTTGGAGATGTGGGTCCTCTGGTTTAGGAGACATGTTCTGGGTTCCTCACCTTTCTATGATTTGGCCACACTGGTGTGAGGACACTCCTGCCTCATTCCAATCCCCTTGGTGATGTGGGCCCTCTGGTGAGAGTCTTATACTGGCTGGGTTCCTCACCCTTCTGTGACGTAGGCCCTCTGCTGTGAGGTCACTCATGCCTGGCTGGCGCACGGCCCCTTGGCGACTTGGGCCCTCAGTTGGGAGTTGGTGCCTGCTGGGAGTCTCCTCCCCTCGGTAATGAGGGCCCTCTGTCGTCAGGTCCTAACTCCAGGGTTCTCAAAATTTTCTGATATGTGCCCTGTGGTGTGAGTACACTCCTGCCAGGTTCCCAACCTCATGGGAATGTGCGCCTTCTGCTCTGTGGTCCCAAAGCCTGGGCTGCTCACAGTTTCATAATGAGGACCCTCTGTTGTGAGTTCACACCGGCCGGGATCCCATAGCCTCGCTGCTCCTTGCCGCCTGCTGGGAGATTCCAACTGCAGGATTCCTCACCTTTTTTATTCTATGGGCCCTCAGTTTTGAGGCTCCTCCTGCCTGCCTCACTCCCAGCCTCTTGGTGATGTTTGTCCTCATGTTTGAGGCCACCTGTGCTGGGTTCCTCTCCTTTCGATAATGTGGCCCCACTCGTGTGAGGGCACTCCTGCATAGTTCCCATCCCCTTGGTGATGTGGGACCTCTGGTGAGAGTCTGATCCTTGCTGGGTTCCTCACCGTTCTGTGAGGTGGTCCCTCTTCTGTGAGGTAACTGCTGCCTGGCTTTCTCCCATTAGCTTGGTGACGTGGGCCCTCTGGTGGCAATCGGAGCGTGGTGGCAGCCTCCTCTCCTAGGTGATGAGGGCCTTCTTGCGTCAGGCTGTAACTGCTGGGCTCCCCACGTTTTCTGATGTGAGCCCAGTGATGTCAGGACACTCCTGTAAGTTTTCCCTCCCGATGGGGATGTGGGTCTTCTGCTCTGTTGTCCCAACTCCTGGGTTGCTCACAGTTTCATGATGTTGGCTCCCTGGTGTTAGTTCACTCAAGCCTAGATCCCATAGCCTCTGTGCTCTGGGCCACATGCAGGGAGGTTCCAACTGCAGGATTCTTCACCTTTTTTAATATTTGGCCCTTGTGTTGTGAGGTTCCTCCTGCCTGCCTCACTCCCAGCCCTTGTTGATGTAGGTCCTCTGGTTTGAGGCCACATGTGCCAGTTGCCTCACCTTTTAGTGATGTGGACCCACTGGTGTGAGGACACTCCTACCTGATTCCCATCCCCCTGGTGATGTGGACCCTCTGGTGAGAGTCTGATCCTGGCTGGTTTCCATATTCAGGAAAAAACGCATATGCACTTTTTGGACAAGTGCCTCATTGTCGACGTTGTGCCCCATTTCTTATGCTTTAAATGAAATTCCCGTCTACCTCCTGAAATCGGTTTCCTCTAAGTCTGCCCCGATTTCAAGTCCTCTTCGCAGCCATATTTCAATATATTTTTGGGCGATAGCTGTCATTTATAACTATGCAGGTTTGTGAATTACAGTGACCCTGAACTCCTTTCTTCAACTCGCTTTCTTGTGAGCTGGCCGCAAAACCGCAAGATTGCTACAGACCCTAATCGGGTTCTGGCATGGCATGCTGAGCCTTTGGTTAATTCCTCTTCCTGGATGGAAATGAGAGTTAAATTTGCCCCTGCAGACACCTACAGCTTGTCTCTCATTGGTTCTGCCTATTCTTGTTCATCTTCCACAGAAATTGCAAACTGTGCCAAACAGTAGGTTAAAGGCACTGACTCTCCAAGTGGGGAGAGTTTAAGTAAAGCGTCTGGAATGGTGAACCCGAGTACCAGGGGACGAAAACTGAGATGCATTTAAAATCGTTTCTCGATCACACGGTGGACAATACTCTTGGTTTCCCATGCATGTTTTTGCTGAAGGAAGAATCCCTTAAACCTGGAGTGTTGGGACCCGTGGAATGGGTACCATGCAGTATGACTTCAAAGGGTCTGCATTTGCTCATCAAACCTCACCAATGCTATCAGCCCGAAGTGTCCAACTTTATGACTCACTCAGCTCTGGGTGTAGATTTGCTAAATCCAGGTTGCATCACAAGGCCTGAATGCATTATTTAAGAATTACTCTCTATTTCACTGTCATTGTGTTTTGTATTTGCAATTTATTTTGATAATGTGATTTATCGAATTTTCACTGCTGCATTCATGCCACTGTACACACGCTTGATTCTCTTACGGAGACATATAAACCCATGGGTTTTAAGATTCTTACTACTCTGGTGTATTCCTAGGTGCTGAATATGGGGTTTTTAGTCCATTTCGTTGAGCAAAGTGTAGGTCTTGACTATGACATATTTGGCTTATGGAACGGTATCTTTGCTAATTTCAATCTTTGGTTTTATGCAGCACCCCAACTCACCTTTCCCCTTAAGCAAGCATAAGTTGGTTTTCTAAATTTGAGACCCTGTTCTCTTTTGTAATTCAGTTCATGTGTAGCCAAGCTTACATTCCGTGTATTAGTGATAACTTACGATGTTTCTTTTTCTGTGTGACTTATTTCACTTAGAATCATCGTACCTGAATCCACTCATTATGCCGCGATGGACCTGATGACACAGACTTCATTGCTGAGTGATATTCCACTATACGTACGTACCACAAACACTTTATCCGTTTTTCACATTCTGGGATATTTTACTTGTACCGTAGTCGAGGCTCTTGTAAACAGAGCCGTCCGAAACTTTGGGGAGGCTGTGTGTTTTTGATTTTAATTTCCCTAAGCTATAGGACCATAAGTGGAAGTGCCTTAGGCTCCGTTGCTTTGTTTTTTAGGTGTGTCAGGAAACACCATACACTTCACCAGAGTAGCTGTTGGCAATTTACATCCCGCCCATCAGCATAACAAGGCTCCCACTTTTCCATGGCCTGTGCTGCCTTTCTGGATTTTACACTTTTTTCAGATGGTCTTTTGACCAGCGGGCTGTGAGACTTCATTGTAGTGCACATTTCTTTATCATGCTTGCTTGTTTGGCCAAAAAGGGCGTATGCGTTTTTCCCTGAATATATTCAGGAAAAAACGCATACGCCCTTTTTGGCCAAGTGCATCATTGTCGACGTTCTGCCTCTTTTCCTATGCTTTAAAGGCAATTCCAGTCTACCCCCTGAAATCGTTTTCCTGCAATTCTGCCCCGCTTACAAGTCCTCTTCTCAGCCTTCCTTCAATATATTTTTCAACGATAGCTGTCATTTATAACTCTGCAGGTTTGTAAATTACAATGCCCCTGAGCTCCTTTCTTCAACTCGCTATCTTGTGAGCTGGCCGCAAACCCACAGGATTGCTTCAGGCCCTAATCTGGTTCTGGCAGGGCATGCTGAGCCTTTGGTTAATTCCTCTTCCTGGTGGGAAATGAGTGTTAAATTTGCCCGTTCAGACACCTACAGCTAGTCTCTCATTGGTTCTCCCTATTCCTGTACATCTTGCGCAGAAATGGCAAACTGTGCCAAACAGGAGGTTAAAAGCAGTGACTTTCCAAGTGGGGAGAGTGTTAGGAAAGGGTCTGGAATGGTGAACCCGAGTAAAATGGGACGAAAACTGAGATGCATTTGAAAACGTTTCCGGATGCCACGGTGCACCATACTGTGGGTTTCCCATGCATGTTTTAGCTGAAGGAAGAATCCCTTCAACCTGGAGAGTTGGGTTCCATGGAATGGGTACCATGCAGTATGACTTCAAAGGGTATGCATTTGCTCACCGAACCTCACCAATGCTATCAGGCCGCAGGGTCCGGCCTTATATCTCCAAAGCTCTGGGTGTAGATATGGTAAATGCAAGTTGCATCAGAAGCCCTGAGTGAATTATTTAAGAATTGCTCTCTATTTCACTGTCATTGTGTTTTGTTTTTGAAATTTATTTTGATAATGGGATTTATCGGATTTTCACAGCTGCGTTTAGGCCACTGTACACACGATTGATTCTCTTATGGAGACATATAAATCCGTGGGTTTTAATATTCTTACTAGTCAGGTATATTCCTAGGCGTTGAATATGGGGTGTTGAGTCTATTTCGTTGAGCAAGGAGTAGGTCTTGACTATTACATATTTGGCTTATGGAATGGTATCTATGCTAATTTCTATCTCTGATTTTATGCAGCACCCCAACCCACCTTTCCCCTTAAGCAAGCATAAGTTGGTTTTCTAAATTTGAGACCCTGTTCTGTTTTGTAATTCAGTTCATGTGTAGCCAAGTTTACATTTCTTGTATTAGTGATATCTTATGATGTTTCATTTTCTGTGTGACTTATTGAACTTATAATAATCGTACCTGAATCCACTCATTATGCCGCGACGGGCCTGATGACATAGATTTCATTGGTGAGTGATATTCCATTGTACGTACGTATCACAACTTCTTTATCCATTTTTCACATTCTGGGATATTTAACTTGTAACGTAGACGAGGTTCTTGTAAACAGAGCCATCCCAAATTTTGGGGTGGATGTGTAGTTTTGATTTTAATTTCCCTAA
>NW_021700580.1:0-13820 GCF_005190385.1 Monodon monoceros
CATTCTTTTGCCTTATTAGGTTGTGGATTTGATTGCTTTTGGGGGGGACAGGGCCTAAGTTGAGGAATGGCATCAGGAAGTGACCTCGGGGAGGGGGCAGGAGGCAGGCGGAAAAGAGGATGGAGCCGCAGGCGTGAGAAGCGCTGGGGAAGGAGGCAGCATGGCTCCGCAAAGCCTTCTGGAAGGTCCCATATTCTGGGCCAGCAGCTAAGCACAGGCTCCTGCACACCCCTAGGCCCCGACTGACAGCATTTCTGGGCAGTTATTTTGGGGGTTATCAGTGGGAGGCCGTTCTTCTTTCTACATCATTACCACTTGAGAGAAGGCGGCCTGGCTCGAGGCTGTGGGTTGTTTCTAACTTGAGCTGATAAGGACTTTTTTTCTTTTTTTTTTTTTTGCTTTGGGGGAAGGGGACAGGGAAAGAAGCGGACCTGAGGAAGAGCCCCTCGGCTGACTCCAAACTTAGTAACAAGCTGAGTTACTCACAAAAAAGCCTTGCTGGCACTGCCTATGGCTCATCCAGACACAAAACTGTTTAGGGCTTGCAGCTCAGAAACAAGAAGCCACGTCCCGGGTAATGAGGCCCAGATGGACCCAGAGGCTGGGGAGAGGGCTTCGTCATGTCACCTGCATCTCACATTCGGGTTGCCACTTGACAGTGAATGCTGCTTTGAAGTCGCTGGCCGGGTTTAGGGTTCAGAGCTCTCTGGGGGAGGACTTTAGGAAATGGGGTGTACATTTTGGTTTTCCACTGAGCTGCACATTTCTGCAGACCCTTTCAACTCCTTTAAAGAGGAGACGCAAGCAGCAGACCCCACCTGGATGTAGGATGGTGAGCTGCTGAAAGAATTTTGAGAAGCTACATTTACTGAGCACTGACAATGTGCCATGCACTGTGCCAAGTGCTTCATACACACTATTTCTCTTGTTTAATCTCAGAATCATCCTGTGAGGTAGGATGATGGCCCTTTTCAAAGGAGGACACCGAGGCCTAACCCCTGTCACCTGCCCACAGTCACGCAGACAGCAGGTGGAGGAGATGGGTGCAGAACCCAGTTCTGTCTCCCTCTGAAGGCTGTGATCTGACCCTCTCCCCACCCCACACCTCTCACTCCCTCCTGGTTCTGTGGTCAGAAGCGCCCTCCCACAGGAGCTTCAGCGCTCTCAACACCCCCTCCTGGGCTGCAGCTGCTTGAGCCAGGAGACAGCCTGGATCCCAGTGACAACTGAGCCGTCTCCTATCGTCTGGTGGGCAGGCTGGGTGCTATCGGCTCACCCACCGGCTGAGCAGGCATCTCCTCCCAGAGCCTGGCTTCATGCAACAAACATTCTGATCCTGAATATTCTTCAACGTCTCCCCCAGAAACCTCTCCCAAAGTGTGGGTAGAGCAATGCATTCCCCAACTGCAACTAGTGAGCCACGGGTTCTCTCCTGGAATAAAGTCCACCTCCCTCCCATCTCTGCCTTTCAAAAGCGGGGAAAGAGGCACCTCTTAAGGATTAAGGCAGACCCTGACTGGAAGCCATAACAAGCTGGAAAAGGCAACAGAAACTGGCTGTACTAACATCCTGCAGCTCTTAACGGCAGAAACACTGCTTCAGTGCCCAAGCTACACAGACTGGCTCGTTCCAGGCGACACCTGCAACCCCACCAAATCCTTCCACGGCAAACCTACTGATCCCGGGCAGCCTAAGAGATGGAGGCCAGGTTCTACTGGATGATTTCAGATTTGCATGAGCTGTGCTATCACAGCTCTCAAGCATCCTCTGAAGGGAGAAAAAGCCCAAACTGAAACCATGCAAAGAAAGGGGCATGGGCCAGCTACCCCAACCTTATCTCATGGTGGGGCCAGAGTGCAACTCAACTATGTCAATTTGGGGAAAGCAAATCAAGGGCACTGCAGTATTTGAGTCACACATTTGGCCATGAGCATCTGAATGAGGAGGTTTCTTTTTTTTTTTTTAAACAGACGAGTATTCCTTGGGATGGGAACTCTTAAGTTGCACAAGCCAGTCTAAGGCATTTATTTACAGAAAAGAATAGCACCTGGAAGCTGCACTTGGCAGGCAAGAATAAACTCTCAGGACAGAACACTTGGAGGCTACCCTCATCCAGGGATAGCGTGTTTACTGTGGCACACCAAACCTGCCAGCCTGCCGGGACTCAACCCCATTCATTTCCATGATCAACAGAGAATCGCCATTCCCGGCTTTGAGTGTCATCTGAACTGGAAGGCAGTGGCAAGCATCACATACCCAGAGGGGCCGTAAGGCACAAGGCTTGAAGAAACCCTTGGACCTAAGAAGGGGGTCTCTCTCTGCTCCTCTCTTTCTGAAGCCTGCACTTATTCTAAAGGGACCATCAGCAAGCTGAAAGCAAATGCCTCAAAAGGATTAGTCAGAGCAGCTGCCCACCTGGGGAAGGGTCTGGCCTGCCCCCTAGAGCCCTGAAAGCGACAGGACCTGCGAATGGATATGGATTCAGAACCTGGGGTCCTGCAATTCAGAAGTTCCAAGGCATGGCTAAGACATACTGAACATGGTGCCTCAAATGGGAAACTCCCCATAGACAATACTCACTGAGGGAAGGAACTGGTAGGACTGCTCATGAGAGGCAGCTAAGGAACCTGTTCAAACTGCACATGCGGGACGGGATCCCCCTAACACTTGCCCCCAGAAACCTGCCCGCGGCCACACTCACCTCCTTTATGAAAGTTTCCATGACTGACCCCACCTGCCCTTATTCACCCCCTTTCCTCTCCTGGGACACAGCTAGAGTGCGGTGGGCTTGTCCGTGGGCCGCTTAGTGTCCTCCTGAGGTCTCATGTGGCTCTGCTCTCTCCCCGGCTACACCACAAGCTCCTTGAGAGCATGGGCCGGGTCTCCGGTTTCTCTCATACCCTCAAAGGCTCAGCGCGGAGCTCCGCTCTGCAGAGGGGCCCAGCGAGGGCTGTCGTCTGGCCCTGGCGGTCATGTTTCTACCTGAGCCCAGGACTCCAGGGCCCATGAAGCCCCTACTCATGTTACACAAGATGCTGGTTGGTGTAAAAGCAGAACCACTTTGGTCAGTGGCCCCTAATTCTGCTACCCAAGTGACGACTGCTGAAGTCTTTCAACAGACCTTCCAAGTCTCTCCTGTGTGGTGCAAAGAGACAGCTTCCCCCCCACCCCACTCCCACAAGAAAGCCTTTTCTATCCGCAGGAACAGCTTGGAGCAGGTTCAGCTCAACATAAATGCATAATAAGCCACCCACCGTGGAAACTTACAGCTGTCTCCCAAACGTGGGGTAGGACTCAATATAATCGGACACATTTTCCACTTGCCATAGACTTTCTTTCCACTCTGAATCAGTTTTATAAAGGGGAAGTTTTATTTTTATATTTAAGGAGGTAAGGATAAAAACACACACACATCTCCCTTCCTATACAGCTACTTAAAAGATTTAACAAGTTCACATGGGTATGCTGCCAGGAAAATGGAAACCTCACCATCTTCTTTCCAGCTGAAGCAGCTGGGCTGGCCCGGCCATTACAGGACACCTTCATACTCATTCGCTCCTTTGCATTCTGTCAGAAGGCATGATTTTTGCTGTCGAATTGCATCTAGGGCAGGGCAGAGAGAATCCCAGCCCATGTTCACAATGGACACTTTATGATCCATGAACTTAGCTTCTTGCTGGGTGCAGTGTGTGCAGTCAGAAGTGCCCATGGAATAGCTCCGAGCTCTGTCACCATTCCTCCCTTCCTGAGTAAAAGCCACACAACTAGTTTGACAAGGTGTGCCTTCCAACCTACAGCCATGGGCCAAATGAAATCTACCACGTTCCTGGACTGGCTTCCAGCGGGGACAGAAAGCTGCATGCCTCAGAATGAATCAGCCCGCACATCTGTCTTTCTGAACTAGAACCACCCTAGCTACAGCCCCACCTGACCAAAGGAAACGAGGCGGAAATACTGAGTAAACGGAAGAGATTTACAGAGAAAGGGGGACCTAGAAGAGCCAGTTTAAAAAATCAGGCTTCTGGGCTTCCCACTTCAAAGAGGGAGACACAACATTTTACCAAAGATGCTTTGTAAATCAAGCAGCCTCCTGATGGGACTGAAGGGAGCTGGAATTTGTTCATGGGGTAGAAGCTAAGAGAGAGACTACAAAGCCATATGAGTACACAGTGCCATAAAACTCCAGATTCAGAAGTTACCAACACTTTAATCAAACACAGGTGTCTTCTGCAGCAGTGATCACAAAGATAATTGAAGCTTTTGTTCGGTTTAATGTTCTACAGTCCTGGGGTTCCCACTTCAGAAGTCAGTTCTGGTTTGGCCTGTCCAGTGGGCCTGAGGGGAAAGGGTTGCAGGGCCAGAGTTCTGGAAGCATGAGGTTCCTGGCCTACTGGAGTCTAAGAAGAACTGAATTTGCAGACCTGGGCCTGATCACCACTTCCAACAGCAAGGCTCTAAGAGATCTGGCTGTGGCCATGTTTTCTACGTGCCCTGCTCTGACCGTTCTGACCCTTCTGCTCCTCAGGGCCTCCACACTTTCGTTCCCGCTTCTTGGAACGGCCTTCCCCCAGTGCTCTCTTGGCTCCCTCTTTCTCATCCCCTAGGGAACAGCTAAAATGTCATGTCTTCAGAGATCTTCCTCTTGATCTAAAGTACCTGCACTGCCCTCCTCCCTGCAGCAACCTCTCTCCAGGCCATTCCCAATCACTAGACTCTAGTGTACTGTAGAAATGAGAGCGCAGGCTTGAAAGGTTCAAATACTGGCACTGTCACTTAGGCAAGTGACTTCAACTTCAATGGATCCATTTCTGCACCTGTCCTGTAAAGGTAACAACACCTACCTACCTCTCAGGATTACATGAGTCAATACACGTAAAGCTCTTAGAATAGTGTCTAGCACAGAGTCATATGCTAACTGTTATTATTGTTATTAAATTCATAGTGCATAATCCCATCTGAAATTACCTTGTTTTATTTACATGCTTGCTCTCTGTCTCCCCCACCAGCCTGTGAGTAGATCAAGAACGTAAATGAGGACTTCCCTGGTGGCACAGTGGCTAAGAATCTGCCTGCGAATCTGCCTGCCAATGCAGGGGACACAGGTTCGATCCCTGGTCCAGGAGGATCCCACATGCCACGGAGCAACTAAGCCCGCGCGCCACAGCTACTGAGCTTGCGAGCCACAACTACTGAACCTGCGTGCCTGGAGCCCGTGCTCTGCAACAAGAGAAGCCACTGCAATGAGAAGCTGGCGTGCAGCAATGAAGACCCAATGCAGCCAAAAATAAATTTAAAAAAAAAAAAAAAAAAGAATGTAAATGAGTTGGAAGATGGTTTGCATTTGGTCATCTGATTTCCTTGGTGGCCACTGGCCAATCCCAAAGTGGGGAGCTAGGCTCCCCAAAGACCCTCAACTGCCCACACTCTGACATAACTGAACCCACAAGGCCTGAACTGCTACTCACAAGTCTCATGCTTAAACTATGCTTGGAATGTTCGATAGGAACATACACTTATTTTTAGGCAAGAAAGTTGTCTCCTAAACTAACCCTGTGGCCCTGGAGCTGGCCGTATTTGGCAAGGCCTGCCTTGTGGCTGTTTATTAAAGAGGCCCAGAACTTTCTTAAGTCTAAGGTAGCTGCGAAGAGAACGCAATGAGCTGGGAGTCTTGCATTTTTATGGTCAAAGCTTGTTCCCTTTGAATCTCTGGGGTGTTTCTGTGCAGCGGGTAGGAGCCGAGTGCCGCTTCCTGACCTTCCACAGCTTTGGGCCATGATGCATCCACCACAGTCATCCCTAAAATGGTTCACTGCTTTCAATGGATTGAATTCTCTTCCGTGGGTTGTCCCTGAGTCAGTGAGTCAGTGAGTTAATGAAAGTTACAAAGGAAAGGGAAAATTCGAGTGCCCAAACGGTTAAAAAGGTTCCCCCACCCCAACTGGTCTAGGTATTTCCTCTCACTCCACCAGCAGACACAGTGCTGGGCGACTACAGGCCTGACATCTCTGAAAAAGACATCTTGATACAGACCTTTCTGTCTTACAGAAAGTCAAATCCTACCAGACTTGGCAGTGAAGCTCAAACGATGACCCCACCCACACCCCATCCTGCAAAGAAAAAACTGCCTGACGATCCTGGTGATGTTTACGGGCTGGACACCTTCCAGGATTGGTTAGCAGACAGCCTGTAAGAAGGGGTGATTCATCACACTGCCCTTGAACTAGCCTGGCAAGCCAGCTGCTTCCAGACATTTTGAATTTTGAAATGGAGCTTAATTCATAGGCCAGAACTGGAAGATCATACCAGCCTATAAAATTAAAAAAACAAAACACAAAACTGACTCTTCCAAACATAATCCATGCCAGCAGCAGCCAAAGAAGCATTTAATATTTTCATCAGACACAGAGTTTAATGTAAGATACTCATTTCCTTAAACGGGGTGGGGGGGGAGAAGGGGGGGATGATAGGGAGAAAAAGGCTTATTTATTGTCAGAGTTGGAGTAGGAAGGATGTGGATTTTTTTTAAAAAATGTTATCACGGAATGAACTGTGCTTGGGATTTGCTGGAAACTTCAGAGTTCTTTTTAATTTGTCAGTGTTTGCGAAAACAGGCAAAAGATGCAGGCACATTTTGCCCTGCTATTAAGAAGTCACATAGCTGAAATTCCAACTCTAAATGCCTAGAGAAAAAGCACACATCCCAGCCACAAAGCCAACAGCGGCTTTCATGGTGTACTCTTCTCTCTCTCTCTCTCTCTCTCTCTCTCTCTCTCCTCTCTCTCTCTCTCCTCTCTCTCTCTCTCTCTCTCTCTCTCTCTCTCTCTCTAAAACGGGCTGGCCTTACTCCTGCGCCAGGGAACAGAGGGCCCTCGTCCCCCTCCCCAGCGTGGCCACCACTCATGTGGATATCTTCTGTGAGACTGGCTGGCAACAGCCTATTTCTGCCCAGTAGCCCAACATTCCACAACTGGTGCTGCCTCTAGTACGGAGCCGCATCCCCAAAACAGTTAGCAACTCAGTTTCCACGGCGATATCAACTAAATACCTTTTACCCACACCCTGATTTAGACCGATCCTAGAGCGCTGATGTGTTGATGTTTGCACACGCGCATACCGAGGCCGGTGACACTGGTGACACTGACTGAAGCTGGTTTCCAGCACTGCCCCTTGGGGCTTGGTAAAGGGAAGCCTGTCTTTTCAATAACGCAAGCTGAAGACCCACAAACCCTCCTGGCGTGACACCCCTTCAAGCAACCTCCCAGCGTGGTGGCTGGTTGTTCAATCCCTTTCAAGCTTCCTCCTGTGATGCTTCTCCTAACCTCAAAGTAGCCTGCTCTGCCACTGAAATGAAGTGTATATTAAAAAAAGAAAGAAAGGAAAAAGAAGAAATGCATTTATTTGGCTTCCTGCAATGCCCCCATCCTGGATGGCTGCTAATTAAGACATTCTTGGAGCTGGAATCCTTACTGGTCAGGAGGTAAGATATGGAAACCCTTCATCCTGGGCTCTTTGGAGATTAAAAAACCAAATGTGTTCCCTTCACATGTGGAGAACAAGGAGGAAGGCGTACTGCCTGCCTTCCGCACTGCCTCCCATCCACCTAGACTGTGGCTTCCACCCACTCTCAACAGCCATCAGGGAGGGGGAAAAAGATGAAAAGAAAAACCCACTAGAAAGCCAGTAACAAGACATCACTCAGCCCCACATCTTTGGGGGGAAAACATTAAAAAGCATAAAACAAACCACAATGTCTTCTTTATTCCTGCCCAAAGCTGAAGACACAAATGCTGTTGTATTGATGGTGTTCTAGCATCCCATTCAATCATTTCAGCACCATCAATGATATTTCCCGAGATGACTTCACTGTGTTCTGTGGAGTTGTAACTGCCACTTCCAACTACTTCTGCCCCATGTCCATAGTTCCATAGGAGACAAAGAATCTGTTCTGCTCTGATATTTGGAAGCAAAACATTCAAATCAGCCCTTCTTAACTTAGCAGGAGGGTACTGCCTTCCTTTCTGAATCTAGGATGCAAACCCAGACAGGGTAGCAGGGTGGTTTATTCATGGGAGCAGCCAAACTTTAAGTGTATATGTGTTAGAAAGCTGGAGCCTTAAAAAGAAAAAGCGATGTGAGGAGCAAGGGATAAACCCACAATTCTTGTATTTAGAACATGGCCCTAGTTACTTAAAAAAAAAACCCAGAACCCAAGAAACCTTAACATTTGAATGCAGAGATAAACCCAGTGCCATCCAATCCTGTTCAAGGGTAGTACAGTGGGATGCCGGGCAAGCAGGATGGGCTGTGTGTTCCTGGGTAAGTCACTCTGCCCGCCACTTGCGGAATGTTTCAGGGTCAAGCGAGATAAAGTTTTTTCCAAGTGCGGCATGCACACATGGGAGATTTTAAGGGTTATCCACACTCTCCTTTAAACCTTGAACAACAGCGAGAAGGTTATTCCCCTTGATTCTCTTGAAAACATTCTGATCAAAGAGAAAGTCTCTGCTTGGTACCTGGGTCTCTAACACCTCACCAACACTTGCCAATCTCCTTTCAACAAAGGGAGCATGCCTCAAGTCCAGAGCCTGCAGCAGGAATAGTACCTAGCTAGAACTTAATAGCACTGTTTTGTTTTCAGCCTGTTTACTTTTGCAGTTTCCTTCTATTTATGGCCAGGGAAGCTAGGTTTTCCATTTGCAATGCTCATATAAATTTCCCCTTTAAAACTTAAGTTAAAAAAGGCAGGGACTTCCCTGGTAGCGCAGTGGTTAAGAATCCGCCTGCCAATGCAGGGGACACGGGTTTGAGCCCTGGTCCAGGAAGATCCCACATGCCGCGGAGCAACTAAGCCTGTGCACCAGAACTACTGAGGCTGCGCTCTAGAGTCCGCGAGCCACAACTACTGAGCCCACGAGCCACAACTACTGAGCCCGCGTGCTGCAACTACTGAGACTGCATGCTGCAACTACTGAAGCCCATGCGCCTAGAGCCCATGCTCCGCACAGCAATGAGAAGCCCATGCTCACTGCAACTAGAGAAAGCCCGCGCACAGCAACAAAGATCCAGCGCAGCCAATAAATAAATAAATAATTTATTTTTTAGAAAGGGCAAATTGACTTGAAAGAATATTATTAAGTATATAAAGGCAAAAGTGGCTAAGGAAAAATCACAAATGACTGAAGTTTAGGAAGTACGGAGACAAGCATGGGGTGGGGGTGAGGAAGGCTGCTCTGGCTGGAGAACCACTGTCCCTTCTGGAAACACAGGATGGTCCCTCGCTCTTGGGGAGATGGGGCTCATCTCACTCCAGGAAGGCAGGAGCCAGTACAGAAACAGGTGACAAATAGCAAATCCCAAGTAAGCTCTATTCACTCACTTTTAGATACCACTTCAGTAAATTACATCTAAGAAAAAAGTCCACTGGCCTCTTCCGGAGTAACTCCTGCTCAGAGTAAAGAGAAGGCAACCAAGTTACACCAACCAGCTTTTAAAGACTTTCCATGGACATTCCAAGTTAATGCATCTGTTGTTTACGATGGAAAGGGGAGGGGGAGGGACATGAAAGAACAACACAACCAAAAAAGGCACAACACCAAGACAAATGTCTCTGGGATTTTTATAATCCCAGGGAGACCGCTTCTTGGACAAAACTTCCCAAGCACTGATAAAAGTCACTCTTGCCAGTTAAATGTATGCAGTTTTCACTTTCTGGAGGAGGCGGGATCCTCCTCCCAGCCGCTGGTTAATTTTTCCTCCCAATACGATCACTCTTTAAACAGAGGCTGGAATTTTAAATGATTCTGTTTCTCTTAACTCACTGAACCCTACACTCCCTGATACCTGGGTTACTGACTAAAATGTAACTCATAAACCTTCCTGAAGAAAAGCAAGTGTTACTTGTGCCACTTTCAGACACTTTATAACAACTTCTGGCGTCTAGACAGGCAACACTGTAAAACTAAGTTTCCTTATAACCGCACTTGATGCTTTGATGTTTCAAAGTTTAACCTCATCCTAAAGGAGACTGATTTTGAGCTCTCAAACTACCCAGGACATAAAGGCTTCTTTCAAACCTCCCTGGATGACAGGATTTGTAGCTGCTCAAGTAGAAGCTTCCACCCACCTTTTAGTAGGTCAGTGTTTCAATTACCACTGCCATTGAATTACCAACTTGCTATCACTTGCCTCCTATTTCCATGAAAAAAGAAAAGGGGGGGAAGGGAGACTTAAACAAGGTAACGTGAGTGCGTTTGCTATTCTGTAAAATAAATAGGTAAATAAAGGCAACGGAAGGGAACTGACCATGACTGATGAAAACACAGACATCACTAAGTGAAGGAAATAAGGATAAAGCTGGGGAAACCATTGATCTGGAATATACCAAATGCCAGACAAGAGATAAACATGTTGATAATTCAGCCATTCAGAAAACCTGAATGAGCAAGTGATACCAGAGCAAACAGCTGTTCCTTATTTTTGCCCTTTCCCTCTCCCCTCCCCCCAAAATAAGAGCAAAGGAATTTTTTTTTTTAAAGAACAACCCTAAGATCTGGTCAAAGGCTTGTACAATTCCCAGCACACTATAAATCAATATGGCAAAAGCCAAAAGCGTTCATCTCAACAGTCTCAGAAATTCCTTGAGCCTTCCCCAAATCAATTCCTTTCTGGCTCCATTCTCTTCGCTGTCATCTGCTAGACCAGCACTGCCAAATAACTTGTACTACTCACTCAGTTAACGCTGTAGAAGGGTGCTGTCTGGCCAAAGTCAGCCGTGACTGGAATATATGTTTAAGTGGCAGAACTCCCCACCCCAGAGGCTTCAGATGGGAATCCAGGCTTGTCCCCGCTCCCCTGACATCTGATTAAGAGGACATTTTGAGAGTGCAAGCCTACATTTTAACTGACCTCCCGTACTGCATCTCAGGAGTTTAATAGCACCAGCAGCACCTGGATATTAAAACCCCACCCTCATTTCCGGGGTTGTTTTCCTCCAACACTTTCACCAAACTTTTCCCACAAGGCATCCCACTCTAGGCCAGGCAATCGGCTGCCATTAAATGAAACCATTTAGCACCAGTTCCAACTGGAGACTGAGTCAGCTCCCGGCTGCCAAAGCAGCTTCCTTGTTGGTCTCAGGGAGGGTGTTTCAAAAGGCAGAGGGCAATCCTGGGCCCACGCCCTGGAGAGCACAGAATGAGATGAAGCAACAGGCGCCACTCCATGGCACCAACCAGATTTCAACTCTCAGCTGAATGAGTGTGAGTGAGTACAAGGGGCGCTGTACACCCAGGCCATCCTCCCACATCTCATCTCTTCCGCAGTCATCAGAAAAGCCCTGTTCTTAAAACACATGGTGGGGGGGCGGGGAGGACAGAGGCTAGCAGCTAATAGCTTCCCCTACCTCTCTTCCCAAGAAGGCAAACAGGATACCTGCCGCCCTCACATATTTACAGTCTTTAATTCTAGATGACAATTGAGTTTAGGTTTTTTGGGGTTCTGTTTTTGTTTTCAGTATGTAACTTATTCAGTTTTTAAAACTGCTAAGGATCTTGCTAGTCTCAGCCAGGTCCTAAGACGCAAGCAATTAGAGTAATGGAACAAAATAACAGACGGCTACTTTGAGGTCTCTATCATCAGCCTAAGGAAAAAACAAAACAAACAAACAAACCCTACTTGGAGAAAAACAAGACACCATCAGAACTTTCAAATAATTAACTCAAATCTAATAGAGCCTGAGCCAAAGGTCAGGGTCTAAACACTGAGGCCCTGTAAGCAGTGATGTTTCAATGAACAGGCAACCTTAGCAAAGGAGGCAATTCCTCTTGCTGTGATGAGAAGTTCTAGATCAGCTATCAAGTGACCTCACCTGTCCAGCAGAATGGGGGGGGCAAGGGGGGCGGGGCAAGGCTACCCAGGCCCCTTTCAGAAACTGGGAGAGAGAACTCTGGCCCAGAGCTATAATTGCTCAAGAATTTGCTCAAAGGCCAGACCAGTCCTTCCCCCACACCCCTGGAGAAAACAGGCAGAGCCTTCCCAGATCAGAACTGTTGCATAAGCTACTTATCAGGTAATGCCTTGGTTACAAGGGTCCTTAGAAGGGCTTCAGGTAGAAGTAAGAACCACCAGGAATCACACGCCCCCTCTGACTTGGGCCAAACCTTGCTTAATTCCTAGAAGAATTCAATTCCACACGCTTTAAGGGCCTACAGCTATCCTGGATGATTTTTAGGGTATGAGAGTACGCACAGGACACTCACAGGACTGCCACTCTCCCTGTGACCAGTGGCTCAGCCTTGAAGGGGCAAGAAGGGCAATCTGTCATTCACTAAAGTGACACTGCAGCGCAGAAAAACCCAGCCAGCCTGTCTGGGGGGGAATGGGGTGGGGGGTTCCTCTTAGAAGGAAGACAACAGCACAAACTTGTGTATATGTTCCTTTCAATTACTCCTTCTCCCATTTCAGAATGGATCCCCACCCCATAATAGGCAGGTGCACAGCAGTGAAGCGACATTTCCCCCCAAAGTACAGCTATGTGTAAGTATTTGTCGCAGTTGTATAAAGCAGGACACACTAGAATCTGCCCATTATTGAGAATCTAAAACAGCTAGTATTAGAGGGGTTGTGAGCCACCCTTTCCCTGAACCTCGCCTGGTCCTTGTGGAAGGGAGGAGGGAGGATGATACAACAGCAGCAAGGCCTAGGGGTTCCGGTGAGTCCCCTAGGGGGTCCCACCCAGGCCTGAATGGTGCCTCAGCCTCACCCAGCGCGCAAGGCAGACTATAACCACGAAGGAGCACACACCCTAACTCCCAGAAGGGAGTGGAAGTGAGCTAGCAAAGGGAGTCACTCTGGGAGTCGTAGAAGTCAGGAAGGGAGGGAAAGGGAAGGTCCCCACTCCCACCACCTGAGTAAAAATTCTCCCCAAGCACCTGGAGCTGGAGAAGACAGATCCCAGACATGCTCAAAAACAACCCCGTGGCCCCCTGTTCCCCTCCCAACTTTCCAAGTCTCCTGGCAACTCTTAACCTTTTCCAGCCCGGCACTGCCTCCGGCAATAAATTACTGTTGAGACTGCAGGCTAGGTCTCTCCCCTCAAAAAGAATTTTATGTCAGATTATCTCAACCTGCCCACCCGGAGGAAGGTGGGGCAACAGATAAGGACACAACCATCAAGCCGCCACCCGCACCCCCCCCCAGCTACTGATGAGGAAATTCAAGCAGAGGTTGGTAATTTACCCAAGGTCATGCCAAGCTCCACCCCAGGGTGCCTGGAACAGCTGCTCCCTTCACCCTTTCCCCTCCACACTGGGCTGCCTGCACGGAGCCCCCAAAGCACCAACTCACACCCTCAAGAGGCTTCCAGCCGCACTCGCCACTCAAGCCCCTTGCCTGAGTTGGCCCCCATGATCCTGAGGAAGCTCCACCAAAGCTACCCTCCCGAAGTCCCAACACCACACACATCCATCCTTGTAGAATCAAGAAGGGACCCCTTCGACCCCTCCTCATTTCACAGATGACAGAACTGCCCTGAGATCAAGGGTCTTGCCCAAGGCCACAGAGCTGACAACAAACCTAGGAAGAAAATTCCAATCTCCGGAACATATTAAATGCCTCTAAGTGCAAGTACTTCCCACCCTCTTCACACACAACACTTTTAAACAGCCCCCTCCCAACACACACACCCACTCAACACCCCCCTTTCTTTAGCTCTTGCTGCACATGCCCAAACCCTCTCTTCTATCAGCTTGGAGCTCTCCCTCTCAACCACCGTGGATTACACACACACACACACACACACACACACACACACACACACACAC
>NW_021700581.1:0-6262 GCF_005190385.1 Monodon monoceros
AATTTTGAACTGGTATCAGATGATCCCCAAAGTCTTTTCCCAAGCCAAGATGTCATGAGTCTATGAATGTGTGTCCTTGGGGTATGAACAGAATAGCAGTCAGAGTTGAAGGGGCTTCGGCAGCCTGGAGCAGGTGCACTCTGTGGCAGAAAAGGGCAGGTTCAGCCAGGTGGGTGGGTGGGGCTGACACGGCCCTCTCTCTCTGCAGTACGAGTACCTCCTGAAGCTGAAGGTCATGTACACCGTGGGCTACAGCTCCTCCCTGGTGATGCTCCTGGTGGCCCTTGGCATCCTCTGTGCCTTTCGGTAAGAACCTGCTGCCAGCTCTCCATCTTCCCAGCCTTCCCCGGCACAGACTTCGGGTCTCTTTTAATTGCTCTGACCAGAGAGAGGAAGGTCTGGGTGGGCCACTTTGTCCCCTCCTGATCTAAAGCTTACCTGTGGCAAAACTTGGAAGTTTTTGTGACCTCGTTCATTCCTTTATTCATTTGACATTTACTGAACATAACTAGAACTTACTGCACCAGTTGCTTTACATGTATCATTTCTGATTTTCACACAATGCTGTGAGATAGGTATCATCCCCATTTTACAGGTATATTAGCCAGACTCTTGGTTGCAAGAAACAGAAATCCGCCTTAAAGCACCTTAAGAAAAACAAAGGTGACCTGATGCACACAATTGACAAGTTCAGGGGCACCTGGCTTTAGGTGTGCCTGGATCTAGGTGCTCCAAGGTATCAGCAGAACTGGGTCTGTCTCCTGCCATTTCTTCACCTTGCATTGGCCTCAGGCAGGCTTTACGCGGGGCTGGCACAGACAGCCACCAGCAGCTGCAGACGTACATTCTACCAGCTCAGCGACACCAGGGCCAAGGACCCCCTTCTTCATTAGTTGCAATGAAAAGTCCTGGGGGAATTCTCATTGGCTGGCTTGGGTCACATGCCCAGCCCTGAGCCAATCACTGCAGCCAGGTGTGGAGCTCTGATTGGTCAGGTCTGTCATGAGGGTGGGGGTAGCGTCATCCCCAACCAGAGATGGGATGCGTTCCCCGAAAGAAAGCCTTGTTCCTGAAGCGGAAGGAGGGGAACGGTTAAGAGACTTCTGCCCCTACAGCAAGGGGGAAACCTAGGCTCTGGCTGGTGAAGGGCTTGCTCTAGATCGTGTAGCTGAAAAGTGGCAGAGCCCGGGTCTGATTTCCCCCCACAGCCTGTGTTCTTTCTGTGCCACTTGCCCCCTTCCCCATCCCCTTCTGACAATTCTGGGAGCTGGAGGTGGTCGGAGCAGAATAGGATCTCGCCCTTATAACCCCAGCTTTTTTTTTTTTTTTTTTTAATTGCAGCATGAGACAGAGTAGGCTGGGCACCAGGGGGCCTGAGCTCATTCAGGTTCTGCAAACAGGGAGATTTAGAGAGCTGTCACGTCCAGGGCCTGGGTTTCCGTGGTGCGTGGAGGTGGGGGGAGGGTGGGCGGCTGAGCCCTGGGCCTCTCCGGCTCTGGCCCCTACAGCCCTGCATCCTCTCCCTCCAGGAAGCTCCACTGCACCCGCAACTACATCCACATGCATCTCTTTGTGTCCTTCATCCTGCGTGCCCTGTCCAACTTCATCAAGGATGCCGTGCTCTTCTCCTCCGACGACGTCGCCCGTTGTGATGCCCACAGGGTAACACGCCTGCGTGGCCCACGGCGTGGCCAGGCCTGCCTGCTCCCCCGCTGCCCCCGCTGTCCCTGCTGAGGCTGCACTTAATGCCTAGAGTAAAGGGGCCAGCGCTGGGGAGGTTCAGGGAGTCTCATGTCCCCAGATGCACAGTCTGGGACCCACGTGAAAGCAGTTTGTCGAGAAGCCCATGGGGCTGCTGTTCAACTCCCAGTGTCCTGGAGTGGATTAGCCATTCTGGGAATTAGACACATAGCAATCCCCCCCCTTCCCTGCTCCTGCCAAGTCCCAAATGTAGACAGATAGCTAAAGCTAGAGGGTTGGGATTGTAGAAGGAAAAAGGTGAGCATATGCTTGTGTGTCTGCACACCCAGATGTGCAGTAGAACAATCGTTTTGTTAAATCTAACCCTCGTCCTCCTTCTGAAAGCTCAGATGAGTCTTCTTTCATTGCAATGTCACTGGGTACCAGTTGAGGATCCCTTTCGCTGTACGTAACAGAAAACTGTACATCAGTGCCTTAAACGGATGGGGGTTGTTCTCCACAGAAGCAGTCCACAGGTGGGTGACCCAGAGGTGGCACTGGCTCCATGCCATGATGGACACAGTCCTTTCCCCTTTCTGCTCTGCCATTCTTGATCCCATGTCCCATGCTTTACACTGCATGTTAACAACATGGCTGCTGCAACCCCAAGCCTCACATCCATGTTCCAGGCAAAAAGCAGGAAAGTCAAGGTTGAACTTTTTTTCTCTTTGGGAGGCTTTGCCTCTTCCCAAGACTATGTCTACATCTCACGGGCTAGAACTGTGTCATGTGACAACATCTAACTGCAAAGGAAGCTGGGAGATTGAGTATTTTACTATCATAGTCTCCACAGCAGAAGCCAGCAAGGGAGAAGGGGATTGGAAATCGAGATTGGTTTAGTCAGCCTGCCCGCCACTTCCCACCACTCACATCTGTAATTGCTCACAGATCTGTCAGGTTTGCATTGCTTATAGTTTTCCATGTGCGTGTGTGTATGTGTGTGTTTTCTGACTCAAGACTGAGAGGTCCCTCAGGGAGGGCCCCTGTGTCTCAGGGAATTTCCTGGGAGTCAGAAGACAGATTCAGGCCCCACCCCATCACTGACCAGTGGAGAAGTCCAGCAGTGCCCAGCAGGGAACCTTTCCAGGTTCTACTAACCCACAGACTAACGAGCCAGCCACAGGCCACACCTGGAGTCGGAGTGTCTGGGAGGCCACAGGCGGCCCTGGGCGCTCCTCCCCTGTGGACGTGGATGTGACCTGCGCTCTGTGCAGCAGCCCTCGGGCCATCCCAGGAGCTGTCCTCTCTTCAGGGAACAGCGCGGTGAAAGGAAAGGAGGCCCTCACAGTGCGGGAGTGGGAGCCGTGCTGGCATAGAAGCCTTGGCCCAACAATCCCACAGGCATAGGTTCCAGGGATCCCTGCAAGGGACAGGCCTGCCACAAGAGTCACAGCATCAGGCAAGGCCGACCCTGGCACCCCCCTCGGGTATTCAGAGGCCTGCAGTCCAGACGCAGTGCACCAGGCAGGGTCGTGTACTCTCATCAGTGTTAGTTCGTCCCTTCTTCATCTATTTCCAGGAAAACTAAGCCTGGAAAGGATTTTATTAACCTTTTGCTCAGAAATCCCTTTCCCTCTCTAGGCCTCAGCTCCCTCATCTGAAAAATGCCCTCATTTGCTGCTGGGAATTGGGCGATATCTGACCATTTGACACCTGGCAGCTGGTTCCAGAATTTGAATGCCGTTCCTGCTGCTGCAACAGCCCTTTGGCCATCTTGACCAAGCCTGCTGGCCTGTGGATTTCCACTCTAGAGAGCTCTATGAGCCTGGTCTTCTCATACTGGAAGGCCAGAGGGGGCGGCCGTGAGCCCCAGAGGCTCGCTGCTTGGCCTGGCTGCTGACCCCTGGCGCACCCCACCTCTCCTGGAGGGAAGCCCAGGGCCGCCAGCCTGGGGCTCAGCTGCCTCTCTTCGCAGGTGGGCTGTAAGCTGGTCATGGTCTTCTTCCAGTACTGCATCATGGCGAACTACTCCTGGCTGCTGGTGGAAGGCCTCTACCTTCACACACTCCTCGTCATCTCCTTCTTCTCAGAAAGGAAATGGCTCCAGGGATTTATTGCCCTCGGATGGGGTATGTTTCTCCAGGGGTACGGTGGCTGCATGCTATGTGGGAAAGGGCACTGAGGCAGAAGGAGAAGGGTGTGGGTTCCAGTTTCAGCTCTATACTTAGTTAAGTTCGTGAACTTGTGTGATCTTAGACAAGTTGCTTGATGGTTAACTCTCTGGCCTCAGTTTGTCTGTCAAATGGGAAAAAATAGCTAAAATTTGGATGCCCCAATTTCTGGCATCCAAAGCCTTTTACAGTTTGATACCCCCAACACTGTTGCCTTGTCTTCCCCAGACGTTGCATCCATACGTCCTCATTCCTGCTTCCTTTTGTATCAGTTAGGGTGCTTTTGACTGTAGGTATCAGAAAACCTGGCTTAGATAGGCTTGAAACATCAAAGAAATTAATTGGTTCATGTAACTGACAAGTCCAGGGATCACCAGCTTCAGGTGAGGCTGAATCCAGCAGCTCAACGTTTCTTTTTGTTTTTCTGCTTTGCCTTCTGTAACATCAATGTTATCATTAGGTGCTCCCAATGTAACTGCCAGCAGCTCTGGGCTTCTTCCTGGCTTCATTGTTACATCTGATGAAAGAGAGAGGCTGTGTCCAAGCACTCCTGGCAAATACTCTGAAATTCACTCTGATTGGACGAGCTGAAGTGTTATACACATCCTTGAACCAATCACAGGGGCCTGAGAGAATGGAATACACTGATTGGCTTAAGCTACTCAAACCACATAGCTTCCCAAAGGAAATTCAGGATTCAGTCTCCAGGAAGGAGGGGAAATGGTAGTAAGACAGCTAACTGCAGGCCCCATTGCTTCTCTTATCCCTTTCCTTTCTGGTCAATGAAGATGATAATAATTCTGATTTCTTGAGCACCTACCGTATGCCAGGCTTTGAGCTCAACACTTTGCATGCATTATTTAATCATCACAACAACCTCCAGAAGCCTCTTAGAGGAACCTTGGCTCAGAGACATGATGTAACATGCTCAGCTCACACTGTAGACAAGGGTAGAACCAGAATTCAAACCAAGGCCTGTCTATTTGCAAAGCCCCTTAACTCTTATTCTGCCATAAACAAACATCCATCTATCCATCCTTCCATCCATCTGTCCATCCCTCCATCCATCCATCCATCCATCTATCCATCCATCCATCCCTCCATCAATCCATCCACCTATCTATCCCTCCATCCATCCATCCATCCCTCTATCCCTTCCTGCCTCCCTCCCTCCCTCCATCCATCAGTTGTTCATTTGATAAACATATGTAAGTTCCCCACTGGGTTCTAGACAGTCAGGTTTCTGTGAGTGAATCACAGGCTTACAGGGGTAGTCATGTGTAGTAGCCATTAGCTTCATTTTCTTTCTTCTTGGTGCCTTTAATTAAGAAGTGCCCCTGCCAGGAATGCCCCCCACTGTCTTTCCTGCTTGTCTAAACCCTTATGTGCAAGGGCTGTATCTCCTCATCAGACCATCAGGGAAGTTGCCTGAGCCAGCGGAGTTCACTGAGCCCTCCTGCTTCTGAACTCTGGCAGCCTGATTAGCACATGACCCTCAGTCAGCAGGAGATGTAGGGTTCTGCAGATCTGGATTTCCACATAGGCCAGTAGTTCCAGAGAGCCTGGGACAAGGGACTTGCCTTATGCTGCTAACTCTGCCGCAGATGCCCCCGGTGTCTAGCCACCTCACTGAGCCTTGACTCCCAGATCTGCCAGGATTTCCCTGTATGAACGTGGACAGTTTCATCTTCTATAATATCAGGATCATAATTTGCTGAACTTTCTTTGAGCACTTCTTTGTCCTCAGAAGGGCTTATGGAGATTACAAAAACAAAACCAAAAATGGTTCCATCGCTCCAGGGGTTTGTAGTCTAGCAAGGAGACAAAAGTGCATTGTGATAATATCTCCATCACGGGTTTTTAGGAGGTTTAAGTGAGATAATGAGAGCCTTCTTTTCTTACTCAAGTATATTTTTTAGATATTTGTTTATTTATCTGGCTGTGCTGGGTCTTAGTTGCAGCACGTGAGATCTTTAGTTGCAGCAAGTGGGATCTTTTAGTTGCAGCATGTGGGATTTAGTTCCCTGACCAGGGATGGAACCCGAGCCCCCTGCATTGGGAGCACAGAGTCTTAGCCACTGGGCCACCAGGGCAGTCCCTCTTCCTCAAATATTTATTGAGCATCTAGTATATGCCAGGCCGTGGGGACAGAGCAGCACATTAAACAGCAGCAGCTCCTTCTCTCTGTGCCTCTCTGCCTGCACAACCCCCAGGGGACATGAAGGGACTCAGGAAGGTCTAAAGCTGTCTGTCTGTGAGAGGCTCTTGTTTTGCAAAAGCAGTGACCCCTGCCTCAGTTTGTATTCACCCCCCTCCCCAGAGATAGGTTGCTGAAATGAGTATGTGGCCACCATAAAACTCTGCAAAAAAAAAAAAAAAATTTTAAGTAGGAAAAAAAATTACCATAGGCC
>NW_021700582.1:0-2374 GCF_005190385.1 Monodon monoceros
GCAAGGGTAGCTCTGTATCCTGGGAGGGGCCTGACCACGAGAGCCCCATGGGCTGCAGGGGAACCTGCCCAGGGAATCCCATATCCTGGGAGGGGCCTGAACACGAGAGCCCCGTGGGCTGGGGTGGGGGTGGGGTACCTGCCCAGGTGATCTCCATATCCTGGGATTGGCCTGACTTCGAGAGCCCCATGGGCTGCTGGAATCCTGGTAAAGGATGTCAGGACAGTCAGTGAAGCCACCGAGGATATACCTCCAGTAGTTCCTAAATCCTACACCCTGCTGGTCATTCTACCAACCACCAGGACATGGTATTCTGTATTAGTCTTAAATGATGCCTTCTTTTGTATTCTATTAGTCCCAGAGTCACAAGAAACTTTGGCTTGTGAGTGGCAGGACTCAACATACAACTAAAACAATACTTCCGGGCCGTGTTGCCCCAAGGGTTCAAAAATTCCCCCACCATCTTTGGGAAAAGCTCAGCTAAAGACCTAAAAGTTCTACCTCTGGAAAAGGAAACACTCCTTCAATATGCAGATGACATTCTGATCGCCAGCCCTACTAAGGAGACCTCTGAACTACCAAGCCAATAAAGGATACAAGTTGTCCAAGAAAAAGCTCAAATATCACAGACTACGGTGACCTGCCTGGGCTTCATTCTCACAGAAGGTCAGAGAAGCCCATCCCAGGAAAGGGAAGAAACAATTTACAGCCTTACCCATTTCTAAAACTAGAAGACAGCTTAGGGGTTCCTGGAGAGGCCAGGGTTTGCTGTTTCTGGATCCCTAACTACAGTCTACTAGCTGGGCCTCTATATGAAACACTGAAAGGAAAAGATGATGATCCTTTTGAATAGAATCGAGAAGTGGCCTTTCAAGAATGGAAAGAGCAGTCAATTCAGACCCTTGCCCTGGAACTCCCTAATTTAGCTAAACCCTTTGACCTTTACATTCCTGGTGAACGGTGAATCGCCATTGGAGTATTAGTGCAAAACCTGGGAACACTTGAAATGGAACAATGCAAGAATGCCATCCAGGTAGGATAAACTACGGTCACCAAGGGGCTTGGCCCACCGCCATATCTGGCCAAGATACTGGCAGTATCTGAAAACCTGGAATTCAGCAGTCCAAAAGGTCACCTCCATCCTAAGGGAAAAGGGCCCCACGTGGTGATCCTAACCCCCAACCATGCCCTGAAGTTGCAGGGTTTGCTCCGTGGGCACACTGACCTTGAGTGAGGAGGCCCTCCAACTCCAACCTCCAGAGAGATAACCGGGGCAAAGGGGCACCATTACGACTCGTGTGACCATCAGTTGACCTGGATTTTCTCTCATAAAACAACAAGAGTGTGTCCCAAAAGAGTAGACTACTGCTTGCAGGAATTACTGCAACCAGAGGGGAGGTAATAATCTTGGCGGGGGAACCGTATATCACGCTGTCACCATAAAAAAGACTACAGACACTGTGATGATGGTGGCCAATAAGACTGGCTGGACTCCTGTTTACTTCAAAAGGCTGTTGACTCAGTGGTCATCATTGTCCTTCGTCACCACTGACCCTGGACTGTCTGGGAGTTGAGCAGGCAGGGTCCTGACACATGGTGCTGTTTTTACATTAATTCAGGGGCCTAATTGAAGAAAGCGCAGACTACTGGTCAGACAATCTAGGCTGGCAGAAAGGGTCAGCCTAAGGTGGCCGAACAAATGTGGGGCGGGGTGAAACTGGACCTCACAGCGTTACTGCACATCTCCTTCCTGGACCCTTAAAGGTCATTAGAATCTATAACACTACCAATACTTGTGCTCAGGCGGATGAGCAGGGAGGCTGGAGGCCTGGGGACAATCACCGTCACCTGGAGACTGCTGGGGAGAAGTTCTGACCCTCACCCACGGGTATGAGGGCTCCTAACTCAGCACTCAGCAGTTACAGATGAAGGGTCTGCACCCTCAGCACTCTAAGAATGAGGAAGGGGACAAAATGCAGAAGAGGGGTTTGTCCCAGGGAAAGCCCCTTAAAATCCCTGGGAGATAAAAATAGAATCTGGGCAATAAAATAAAGTCTAACCTTTTTTATCCTTTGTGCTTTGTCTAATTTCATGTGCTCCTAGGGTCCCGCATACAGAGGTTCAACAGCCGGCACTTCAGACCAGATTTCCTAGTGCAGAATGGCTGGGTCAACACCTCAGCTCCTGGGGCACAATGCAGACTCAGAGATATAGAGCCTGAGCTGCAGCCAAACGGGCCCTCGAGAGCTCCGCCCCCTCCGTCCCACTGACTCTGACAGGATCTCTACACAGCAGCCCAGCCCACAGCCCACGGGGTAGCACATGCGCTCACCTCTCCATTCTCTGATCAAAATATAAAGTTTCCTTTGCTTCT
>NW_021700583.1:0-3313 GCF_005190385.1 Monodon monoceros
GAGAAAGTAGCCATCAGAGGAAGGGTGTAAAGATCTAGGAGAGGAAGTGATTGTTCATTTGTTTTTGAAAAGCTGAACACTTATCGTGTGCCTGGCCCGTTTCTAGGATCTGGGGTTCACACCATCTGTTATCTCTTCTGCAAGGACAGTTCAGTTCATCCCCTGGTGAACAGAACTCAGATTATTCTTTGCATCCCATTCAGGTGTAAGAACTGTTTTGTGCCTCTGAAAGGAAGCAAGCTCTATCCTTTGGTCACCTGCTGATGATAATAGCATTGGCTGAGAGCTGACCATTTACAACGAAGGCACTTCTGTAGGTAATAAGTTCCAGGAGGGCCCGAACTGAGTATGTCTGTTTCAGCATTTAGCATGGTTTAGCATCTGAGAGGCCGGTACATTATTGGCATATAGTAGACTTAAAAATGAATATTTGTGGATTGTCTGAATGAGTGGATGTGTGTGGTTCACATCCTATTTGCAGGTCCTATGCCCTACAATGGATTTTCAGTGTCAGGTTGTGAAAGAATTTATGATGGGGATTGGCATTGTTCCCTATCTAATGGATAAAGATTACACATGAAAGGACGTTACACTGACATCCTAAAAGCCTCATAGGAATTACTTAACAAAAAAATAAAATTGGATTCTGTATAATTTCTAATTTGTAAGCTGGCCAGAACACTGGTATTTCAGCCAGTTCTCTGGTAGTTCCGATGACCTCCCCATTATCACCCAGGCATAATCAGAATGGCTTTAGAATTTGGGAGCCAAAATGTTCCTCAGTATTTACTGCCTTGCTAGTCCATTTAAGAAAATGGACTATTGAAAAAATAGCTTCAGACACAATATGGCATTTTATGATTTAGCATGAAATCTGAGAAATATAGAGGCTATCGGAAACCTGCAATGGTAAAGTTCCCTCTGCTATTGAAGTTACTGTCTTTAAACAAAGATTCTACATCACTAATGCTATATATATATATTTTATCATATTCAGGTTGCTTGGTATGAGAGATGGTTTGGCTTCTAAAGGTGAAAAGTATTATTTTGTTGTAATTTCCAGCTACCTAAGGATGGGAGAGGCCCAGGACACTGCAGTCAGTATATTATGTGGAGCAGGTTATATTGTAGTTTATTTATGAACTTTTACATGTTTATTTTCTTCTTTGCGGTATGCGGGCCTCTCACTGTTGCGGCCTCTCCCGTTGAGGAGCACAGGCTCTGGACCCGCAGGCTCAGCGGCCATGGCTCACGGGCCTAGCCACTCCGCGGCATGTGGGATCTTCCCAGACTGGAGCACGAACCCGTGTCCCCTGCATCGGCAGACAGACTCTCAACCACTGCACCACTAGGGAAGCCCACATGTTTATTTTCTATGCAAGTTTGTGTGCTCCTTTTTGAGTTTTGGTAGATAAGTGTTTTGTGACTTTGGAATACTTGGAGTTTTATATATATATATATATATATATATATAAATATATAACATATATACATATTGCTTTTTTTAACGTAGTAGTTAAAGCCGTGGAGAGTGTACTAGTCTACCTAGGTTCAAATTCTGGCTTTACCCTATGACTTCCCTGTGGCTTCCTCTGCTCACCTATTAAAAAGGAGGATAATAAGACTGCTGTGGTGAGTTACATACTAAGTGCTATTTAAGCATTTGCTATAATGATCATGTATACTCGAAGGCAAGGAACTTGCCCCTTGATCGTCTCTGTATTCCTAGTGCTTAAGAATTCCTAGTGCTTTCCTAGTGCATTGTCTTAGGATAGAGATAGCTCAGTATAGTTCTTCTCACTATGAAGTACGGTTACTTTGAAAGTCTTTGCTTATATACTAATAATCTATGACATATCTGCTGAGGACAAGGAAAGGAATAGTTTTAAAACTGCAATGGATAACAAAAGATTGTATGATGTAATGCCTTTATTATAAAACTAACAAATGATCATGGTAGAAAATTTGAAAAACGCCTAGACAAAAGAGAGATCAACAACATTTGGAGTAACTTTCAGAGTGTAGAGTTGTCCATGAATATTAGTGCTTTCATATTTTCCAGGACTTTAAGTAGACTCTGCTTCTTAAGAGTGTATTCATGATATTTTACTTTAATGATGTTTTCATCATGGGGACACACACACACAGAAATCTGTTTAAAAAAAAGAAAGAAAGACATGTAAATCACTGATGTTTCAGATAGCCACATGATATCAAGTGAGAGAAAGGTCAACAAGCTGAAAGAATGTGGAGTAGCATATCCTTAATTGCTTACATAACTCTGATAATTACCTGTTTGTGGGTAAAGTAATTAATGGGAAATCTAATTCAAGAAAAATGTATGAACTTCAAGCCTTCTCGAAGCCAAGTATTTCTTTCCACAAAAGGTTACTTTCCAGTGCCGTGCTTCCTTATTACCAGACAGGGAAAGAGTATTGTACGGCAAAGGATCTTCCTGAAGGAGGGTGCTTCCCACACTGATTGTCATAAATGACTTCGGAATTACTGTTGCTGTATTACCAATATCTTAATCTAGGATATTTTTGACAAATGTGATCCTTAGTTAATTTTTAGAGCTACAAACTGTCAGATGGCTCTGAAATAACAATTGTCTGACTATTCTTCAGGGTGATCACAATATGGTAATGACCCTGAGGTATCACTAAAAAGCAGGAAGGTGTGAGTCTTCCTTTGGTGCCAGAGTGAAATGCGGGTTGGGGTTGGAGTTGGAAAAGAGGCCCACAACCAAGTGATAGAGAAGGAAATGTGAGGTCATTAGTGAAAAACCAGGTTGAAGTTAAGGTGAAGAGGCATGAGGTAATTGTCAACTGTTACAGTATTACAAAGATCATCAAGAAGCATATCCATGAATGTGGTTTGTATTGCAATCTGCTGAAAAAGAGACAAATATCCTGGCCTGGCCTTCATGGAGATTATATTTTTTTGATTCTGATAATAGATTATTGTTGAAAAGGGCCTCCTATAAATTATAACCATGCAAAGGCAGCAAGATAATTTTTTTTTCTTTATGTATGTGTTTCTCATTCCTACTCCTCTCTTAGGGGAAGAGAAAATCACACACACAAAAAATGTCAAGTCTCAGCTATTCCTTTTCAAAATAATTTTTTTCCAAATTCCAGTGGAGGCAATAGGTTAACTGTTAAGATTTGTAAGGCTCAAAAAGCTAGATTTTTACAAAGTGTACCCAAATTTTATTCCATAAATAATAGCTTTGGAAAGAATATATGATGATGCAAAGTTGGAAAAAGCTGGTTTTTCTTCCGTGAATGACTTCACTGTGTTGGGAGAAGAG
>NW_021700584.1:0-2468 GCF_005190385.1 Monodon monoceros
GGGGGGGGGGCTTCCCTGGTGGTGCAGTGGTTGAGAATCTGCCTGCCAATGCAGGGGACACGGGTTCGAGCCCTGGTCTGGGAAGATCCCACATGCTGCAGAGCAGCTGGGCCCGTGAGCCACAATTACTGAGCCCGTGCGTCTGGAGCCTGTGCTCCACAGAGAACAAGAGAGGCAGCCATAGTGAGAGGCCCGCACACCGCGATGAAGAGTGGCCCCCGCTTGCCACAACTAGAGAAAGCCCTCGCACAGAAATGAAGACCCAACACAGCCATAAATAAATAAATAAATTAAAAAAAAAAACAAAAAGAGGGGGGAGGCAACCCCAAGTTTCCAGAAACTAAATACTTTCTCTTTCACAAATGAGGAAATGTAAATGAGAGGCCTCATCAGGATAGCCCCCACGTTTCCCCAAGTCTAGTGTATAATCTCTCAATGACAAGTGAAATATTTTGTCTTAGAACTGTTAAAAATATACCAAAAATGTCAACCCAGTATGGATAAAAGTAAGTTCAACTAAGATTTTTAAAGTAAGCATTTTACAGATGGTAATCTAAGGAAGATGCATAGTTTTCCATGCAATACATCTTTCTTTTCCACGCATGACTGCTAAACAAACAACTGAACCTGAGACTGATATAACAGAAATAAAGGCTCAAGTCCCAGGAAGACTACAGTCACCCTCTACTGCATGCAAGTAAAAACACATCTACAATAAAATGTGAATTCTAGAAGTAAGTTTGTTACAAACAGAACTATCCATTCTTACCCCAGCCCCAAGACCTTCCCCCTCACCATAAGTCTTTCCTATTTCAGGTCAGGACAACAGTGTCCACCCAGCTACTGAAATCCCCAAAACAGAAAGCATCTAATTATTCTTTTTCAATAACCATCCACCCCAACTCAAAGAATAAGTTTTGTGTAACATTTGAGTTTTTATTTTCATAACGTCAAAACAAAATTGGTAATCATCAACCCATCTCACAATCTACCTGTATACGTGGCTCTCACAGACGCCATAAACATATTAGCTATATCAATCAATAAATCTATGCTTCTTTCTTTGTGAAGTTTTCAATTTGTCAACCAAAACTCTGTTTTCATCTATAATTCCTCTAAAATAGTCACATTCAAAAAATGATTTATAAGAAATTAAAATATTTGTTAAAGTTTGCCAGGCCTGGCATAATATTTTTTAAAAAGTCTTACAAAATAAACGTTAGATGAACTTATTTTTTGTAAATTAATTGTGTCATTTAATCTTCATGATTTATATTTTCAATGTTAATAATAACTTATACAAATGATACCTTAAAATCAATTAATGTTATATGAGTACAAAAAGTGCTTGCACAGATATAGCTCTGGAAATGATATTATATCGTTACCTTTTTTGACTTATGAATCACAATTTTCTAAATATTTAAACTGCACCTTTGCCAAAGATGCAATGTTTATTTTTCCTTGTGAGTGAAGTACATTTTCTTCTTCCTTGACAAGGCAAAAAATGAACCACTCTAATTTATGAGTCATGAGCTAATCTTTTTTAAAAGACAGTTTTAGAATATAACTTCAAGTAAGTTTCCTCTAAGAATTAATGAATTACAATCTCTCAGAACCTTAGTCACTGAAGTATACACTTCTGAGAATAGAGGCAATGTATGAATTTGCTTAGAAACACTCAATGATATCTTTCATTATTGACAAACTAATTCTGTTGTACACAAAGTGTCTAAAATTTTACTAAATGGCTTGTGGAAGCTCAAAGGCTGATCATTAGAAATTCTCCCTTCCACTAGGAGGGTGCAATGTTCTTGGGGCTGAGGTATAAAATGAATCATTTGACATTTGAATTCATAATTGTACTGGCAAAATTGATTCTGGGTATTTCACATGAGAGTCCAGAATTTTTCTGGGAAATTGGCATCATATGAAATGAAATGTGTTAATGTCACATTATTAAATACAGAATTCGGGAGCACAACTTTACAGTAGTTTGTGTGAAAACGTATGGGTGTTCATCTGCCCAGGAGAGCAATATGAGCCATTGGTGAGAACTGTGCTAAAAGATCATTTTTAGGAAAAAGTAAAGCTATGATTCTCATACAGATATAAAAAGGAATGCACATTAAAGATTTTACTTTACTTAGATGAGGAAATCAAGCAGATGTTGTAACTGAATGAAGGGAAAAGGAAGAAAAATTCATATGGAGTAAAGGAATGTTGAAATTAATTGCAAATGTGGACAAAACCAGTTTTCCACAGAAAAAAGGTACTCAATTAAAATCACTACTGCACAGAGAAGAGTTTATATATCTATTAGTTACCTGCAACTTACAAAGAGTTGCAAAATAGCTCAGAGACAAGAAACAGAGCTAGAATCTGATAACCAAGAAGGGAAATCTAAGAAGTCTGCATTAAAAAAAAGTACGTGTGTGTGTGTGTGTATATATATATATATATATATA
>NW_021700584.1:2568-6606 GCF_005190385.1 Monodon monoceros
ATGCATAGTTTTTCACTGAATACATTTTTTTCTACACATGACTGCTTAATAAACAACTACAACCTGAGGCTGATATAATAGAAATAACGGCTCAGATTCAAGGGAAACTACTGTTACCCTGTACTGCATATAAGTGAGAACACATCTAAAACAAAATATAAATTCCAGACATAATTTTTTTAAAACCAGAACTACCCATTTGTCCCCAGCCCCAAGACCTTTTCTCTCACCCTAAGTCTTTCCTACTTCAAGTGAGGACAGCGTTGTCCACCCAGCTACTCAAATCCCCAGCTAGGAAGTGTCCAATTCTTCCCTTTCAATCACCATCCGCCCCAACTCTAAGGCAAGACAATGCATCATCAAGTCCTTGTTTGAACATGATAATCTCTTTTGGTTTACTGGAAGCCTCTCACTAGTCCCCAGACTCTACTCTTGCCTCCCCACAATTCATTTTTCTTAAAACAGCCAGCGTATTCTTTTAAAAATGAGATCAGATCAAGTCTCTCCACACTCAAAACCAATAGATAGCACTAGGATTTAGAATAAGATCCAAATCCCTTTTATGGGGCATCCTAAGGCCCCAGAATATCTGTCCCTGCCTATGTCCCTAACTTCAATTCTTCTCATTTGCCCCCTTATCCAACTTAGTCCTTATTTATTGGAATCCTCTTGATCCTTTGATCACACCAGCCTGGCTCCCGTCTTTGCACTAACATTTTCCTTTATTTGGCTCTCTCTTGTCCCAGATTTTTGAATGCCTGGCTCCTTTTTTGTCTTTCAAAGGCAATTTCCTCAGGGATAACTTCTTGCTCCATTCAATATAATATAATGCTCAAGAACACTGTTTTTTATTTTATTTTTTTCATGGCAACTTACTGCTGAATAAAATTTTAAATTATTTCATGAATATCACCTATGTCCCTGCCCTAATAAGCAAATTACCTAATTTCAAGGACTGTATCTTTTTTGTTCATGACTGTACATAAACACACAATAAGATTCTAATACTGTTGGCCATCAGTCAATATTAGCTGAGTGAATTATACTTATTTTCTTTCTTCAGGGAAGTGGATAAAGTACATTTTTCTGAAGTATGATGAAAGTTCTAGAATTTGTGATAGATAAGTTCAGACTGATGAGGGAAGTCTGATTTAGAGAAAAGAGTAACTTAGAAGATCTGCAGGTATGTTAGCTTTAGGGCTAATGGGGAAGAGGAATTAGACTCATTTTCTTAGGTCTATCAGCATCTAATTCAAGAAAGAGTAGCAGGAGTTTATTTATTTATTTATTTTTTTGTGATACGCGGGCCTCTCACTGTTGTGGCCTCTCCTGTTGCAGAGCACAGGCTCTGGACGTGCAGGCTCAGCGGCCGTGGCTCACGGACCCAGCTGCTCCGCGGCATGTGGGATCTTCCCGGACCTGGGCACGAACCCATGTTCCCCGCATCAGCAGGCGGACTCTCAACCACTGAGCCACCAGGGAAGCCCAGGAGTTTATTTTTAAAGAAATCAGAATAAAGTCAATGCTGGGGAAATGCTGTAGGCTTTACAATGATAGCAAGAGAAGCTCCCCTACATAACAGTGAGAGCTGGAATCAATGTCTCCAGTTTAGCCTGAGTATACATCTGATAGAGAAACATCAGCTTTCTAATTTGTTATACGGAGATAACAGTCTTATATTCTTGTTTCTATTCTATTTAGTTGTATAGATCCAAGGAGATTATTTATGAGGATATACTTTGAAAAATGAAATACAGTACTAACATGAAGCACCACTGCCATTAAACCCATCACTTAACCTCTAAATCTCCATCTCCCTATTTAAACTATCTCAAAATACCTCTCCCTCTGCTTTTTGAGTCAGAGGTAAATGGAAAAGATTTTATTTTGCTGCTGATGGTAGCAATACAGGTTGCATTAGAAATGAATGGGATGGAAGGACTCTGTTGATTTTGTTTAACCCTGCAATCGGATCCACAAATGCACAGGGCATTCACAGAGTGGAAATTTATGCCTCCAACTAACAGTAATAAGGTAAGTTTACTTTAAAAATGATATTTGGGGAGCGTTCAATTACTGTGAAGTTATGCCCCCAACCAAAACGTCATCCAGTTCCCTAGAATCATCCACATGTCTTCTGAAAAGGTTTCCTCATTTGCCTCATCCTTCTGGCTTGACTGATGGCTCCCACCCAGCCTAATCACTATCACAAAGCATATGTTGGTTTAGACCATAACAGACCTTCATAGATCATTTACTGGATTCTCCCTTGACGTAAATTGTTATTTTTCTTTGTTTCTAGCAATAATAATACCAGGCATTGTGTAAAAACTAGCTACCATTGACTGAATGATTGCCAGGTTTTCAAGCACTGAGCTAAAAGCTCAACGTGCATTAACAATGATAATAACATTTGAGACAGACACTGTCACAAGTGCTTTGCAGTCATTATTAGTAACTCATTTCTTTCTCAAAAAACCCTGTGAAGCAGATACAATCTTCCCAAATTTTTTTTTTTTTTGCGGTAGGCGGGCCTCTCACTGTTGTGGCCTCTCCCGTTGCAGAGCACAGGCTCCGGACGCTCAGGCTCAGCGGCCATGGCTCACGGGCCCAGCCGCTCCGTGGCATGTGGGATCTTCCCCGACCGGGGCACGAACCCGCGTCCCCTGCATCAGCAGGCGGACTCTCAACCACTGCGCCAACAGGGAAGCCCCCAATCTTCCCAAATTTACAAAACAGAAAAGTGAGGCACAATAATATTCCAGAACATGACAGCATTCACAGAACTGGTTACGTGGTTAAGTTGCGCTGGAGCTGTGATGGAAGCTCTTAAATGTCTTGCCACAATGCTGGAAAGCACTTATTGTCTTCAGTAGAAAGATACTGAGATCAATTCTCAAAATTCTGAAGTGACTGGCCCTATTTGCATAGTAAAGACTATGTGATAGGCCAAGGACTCTGTCAAAGTAACCAGATTAGGTCCAAGATGGAATCACTCATGCTAAGCCCCACATCAGCAAACCAAAATTTATCTAAGTTTCCCTACCTGGGCTCTCCAAGCAAAGGAAGGCCCAGGTCAACCAACCAATCATGCTTGCCTGCTTACCAAACCCTTATCCAGCTCCTTGTTCCATATAAGGAAAGGAACTCTCATTAACCCATTAGCAAATGACCAGTACATCGTCTTTGACCCTGCTCACTTTGGTCTATAAAAAGCTCTCACCTTGTACTGCTCTTCAGAGCTCCTTTCTACCTGTTAGATTAAACAGTACCCAAGTCATGAATCACTGAATAGAAGTCAACTAGATCAGTAAGTTATCTGTAGAAAATTTTATTTTAACAACTCTATGGCGATCCTTTCCAAATCCATGATCTCAGCTCTTCCACATGCCTCACGAGCTTTATATCGTGAGAGAACACTGTGACCTCAGTTTCCTCAGGAAAGTGACTCCTCTCTGCCTAATCATATCATAAGGGAAACCAGGGCTAGAATCAGTAAATGTTTCCCAACAAATAGAACTAAACAGTAAAGTGTTTTAATCCCAGCACATCATTCATTCTAATCACTATATTCTCAGGGGCAAGTACTCAGCAAGCTGTGTGGGAATGACATGCACTGTTTCCATTAAAGTCATAACAGAATCTGTGCACAACACTCCTTCTCACTCCTTCGAAAACAGCTCCCTTGCTCCTCTTCTAGTGAATATTAGCATCTACAATGTGTTCTGCTTTGCCTCTGCATTCCTGGTCTGAAACTCTTTTCTGGAAAAAAGGCTTACAAAGAGTTCCTGGAAGTAAGAATTATAGACCCCCAGGGTACCTAAGGATAGGAAACTCACAAATTAATCCAATATGTAATTAGTTTTTTCCTTTTTCTTAGAGATAATAAAAATTAAGTGTTCTCACAAATATAGTAACTGAATATCCAAAACAATATTACTGAATCATATTGGCTTAAAATGTACATGATAGAAGACTCACTTGATTTTTCTCATCAATTAAAAGTTATTAAGTATTAAGGAAATTATATTTTATTTT
>NW_021700585.1:0-2176 GCF_005190385.1 Monodon monoceros
TTCCAGCTCTGCGGAAACGCGGGCTCCGTTCTGGGCTTAGCGGGTGAGACCGCTCTTCCCCGAGGCCTCCCGGGAGGGAGGGGGGCGCCGGTGGACGGAGCCGTCAGGAGCGTAGGGCCCCAAACGGGATCCTGCAGGGGCGGCCCGGCCTGGGATCCCCGCCCACTGTGACCGCAGCCCAGGCCTTTATCCTGGAATCCTACACAAAAGAAGTTAGAAAGATACACGGTTTATAGTAAATATTCGCAAATGATTGTTGCTGCTGTGCTTACTATCCTATTAAAGGTGTAAAATCGATAAAACACTTTAAGTTCAAAGTTAACTATGAATTTTTACCTTTCCTTCTTATGTCTCTGCTATTCCCAATTGTGGTTAATGAATCACAGACTGTGGCATCACTACTTGAAAATGAGCTTGTTAAAAGAACAGAACTCAGGCCCACCGGACCTACTGAATCACAATCAGAACTTTTCCAATCTCCCCAGTGTACTTGTGTACCCATGATTAGCTGAAAGATACATTCCTACCTCGACGTATCTTTTCTGTCTGAGAAATACACACATTTTATCCAGTTTGATATAAATAAAACACTCAAAAATGCATATGCCTGTGTTGAAACCATCATTTTATCATTTCTTTTCCAGATAAGTATAGTCTCTATACTGATTTTGTGAATCACATGCCACACACTTTTTTTGTAGTTAGAAATAAGGTGGAGAAAGTTACTTTGTGTATATATATATATATATAATTAGTGGATAATTCAAGACACTCTTCTAAATTAAAACCAGTTCTCTTAACTTGCTGTTTTCTTCTTGGGTCACATTATGAACTCTTCCCGTGGCCACATGGCACGTGTACTTTTAATTTCAGGGACTGCTGACATTCCAGGATATGGCCATAGATTTCTCTCAAGAGGAGTGAGAATGCCTGGACCAAGATCAGTGGGAATTGTACAGGGATGTGATGTTAGAGAAGTATAGGAACCTGCTCTCCTTGGGTGAGGATACCTTCTTTCCAGAATTCCTTACCCAACCACACCGTTTAGAGTCCTTCATTTGTAGAATGTCTCCTGGAATCTTCTGCTTCCTACAATAGGGTTTCAGATTGCAATGTTTCAGGAAATATTGGGAGTTTGTGGGTATAATTTATCTTATTCTTTTAAAAGTGCAGCCTCCCTCAGCCGCATAGCGCAGGGAGAGCAGCTTGGTGCTTTGTGACCACCTAGAGGGGTGGGATAGGGAGGGTGGGATAGGGAGGGTGGGAGGGAGGGAGATGCAAGAGGGGAGAAATATGGGAACATATGCATATGTATAACTGATTCACTTTGTTATAGACCAGAAAATAACACATCATTGTAAAGCAATTATATACTCCAATAAACATGTTAAAAAAATAATAAAAAATAAAATAAAATCGCAGCCTCCCTTTTCATATACTTTGTAACTGCTTAGGATGTGTCTATATGAACTGTGTACTATAGGCTTCTGTTATAGTCCTTACAATATTTTATTGTCTTATTTTCTGTAACAATTTTCCATGGATTCTTTGGCCTTAAGGTATATTAAAAGGGAGACTGCGATTCTGGGACTTCCCTGGTGATGCAGTGGTTAAGAATTCGCGTGCCAACGCAGGGGACATGGGTTCGAGCCCTGGTCAGGGAAGATCCCACATGCCGCGGAGCAGCTATGCCCATGCGCCACAACTACTGAGCCTGCAGGCCACAACTACTGTAGCCGCCGCACCTAGAGTCGGTGCTCCACAACAAGTGCATCAAGAGAAGCCACCGCAATGAGAAGCCCGCGCACCGCAACAAGCAGTAGGCCCCCGCTTGCCGCAACGAGAGAAAGCCCGCGTATAGCAACGAAGACCCAACGCAGCCAAAATTTGATTAATTAATTAATTAATTAATTATTTTAAAAAAGTGCTTTATCCTTCTGTACAACTTATCTGGGAAGAACAGAGAGATGGCGTGGGAGAGTGAGAAAGACCAATATTTAGTGCACATCTCTCATGCAAGTGCTCTGCTGGCTCAGATACGTTTATCCCCACTTTACAAAGGAGGAAGTAAGCTCAGAGAGGTTTCATAATTTTCCCAAAGACAAACAGCTATTGAGTGGCAGAACCACGATCTGAACCAAGTCTGTTACCTTCAAAGCCTAAGTCCTCATCACAA
>NW_021700586.1:0-5583 GCF_005190385.1 Monodon monoceros
GAAATCAAAAGAAAGCTGGAGTAGCAGTACTCATATCAGACAAAATAGACTTTAAAACAAAGACTATTACAAGAGACAAAGAAGGACACTACATAATGATCAAGGGATCGATCCAAGAAGAAGATAAAACAATTGTAAATATTTATGCACCCAGCACAGAAGCACCTCAATACGTAAGGCAAATACTAACAGCCATAAAAGGGGAAATCGACAGTGACACAATCATAGTAGGGGACTTTAACACCACACTTTCACCAATGGACAGATCATCCAAAATGAAAATAAATAAGGAAACACAAGCTTTAAATGATACATTAAACAAGATGGACTTGATATTTATAGGTCATTCCATCCAAAAACAACAGAATACACATTCTTAAGTGCTCATGGAACATTCTCCAGGATAGATCATATCTTGGGTCACAAATCAAGTCTTGGTAAATTCAAGAAAATTGAAATCATATCAAGTATCTTTTCCGACCACAGTGCTGTGAGACTAGATATCAATTACAGGCAAAAACCTGTAAAAAGCCAAACACATGGAGGCTAAACAATACACTATTTAATAACGAAGTGATCACTGAAGAAATCAAAGATGAAATCAAAAAATACCTAGAAACAAATGACAATGAAAACACGATGACCCAAAACGTATGGGATGCAGCAAAAGCAGTTCTAAGAGGGAAGTATACAGCAATACAATCCTACCTTAAGAAAAAAGAAACATCTGAAATAAACAACCTAAACTCGCACCTACAGCAATTAGAGAAAAAAAAATACCCCAAAGTTGGCAGAAGGAAAGAAATCATAAAGATCAGATCGGAAATAAATGAAAAAGAAATGAAGGAAACGATACCAAACATCAATAAAACTAGAAGTTGGCTCTTTGAGACATAAAATTGATAAACCATTAGCCAGACTCATCAAGAAAGCAAGGGAGAAGACGCAAATCACTACAATTAGAAATGTAAAAGGAGAAGTAACAACTGACACTGCAGAAATACAAAGGGTCATGAGAGATTACTACAAACAACTCTATGCCAATAAAATGGACAACCTGGAAGAGATGGACAAAATCTTAGAAATGCACAACCTGCCAAGACAGAACCAGGAAGAAATAGAGAATATGAACAGACCAATCACAAGCACTGAAATTGAAACTGTGATTTAAAATCTTCCAACAGGGCTACTCTGGTGATGCAGTGGTTGAGAGTCCACCTGCTGATGCAGGGGACATGGGTTCTTGCCCCAGTCAGGGAAGATTCCACATGCCACGGAGTGGCTAGGCCCATGAGCCATGGTTGCTGAGCCTGTGTGTACAGAGACTGTGCTTCGCAACAGGAGAGGCCACAACAGTGAGAGGCCCGTGTTCCGCAAAAAAAAAAAAAAAATCTTCCAACAAACAAAACCCCAGGACCAGATGGCTTCACAGGCGAATTCTAACAAACATTTAGAAAAGAGCTAACATCTATCCTTGTCAAACTCTTTCAAAATATAGCAGAGGGAATAACACTCCGAAACTCATTCTACAAGGCCACCATCACCCTGATACCAAACCCAGACAAAGATGTCACAAAGAAAGAAAACTACAGGCTAGTATCACTAATGATGTTCATCTATGTTAGATGAAAAAATTCTCAACAACATACTAGCAAACAGAATCCAACAGCACATTGAAAGGATCATACACCATAATCAAGTGGGGTTTATTCCAGGAATGCAAGGATTCTTCACATACACAAATCAATCAATGTGATACACCATATTAACAAATTGAAGGAGAAAAACCATATGATCTCAATCGATGCACAGAAAGCTATTGACAATATTCCACACCCATTTATGATAAAATCCCTGCAGAAGGTAGGCATAGAGGGAACCTTCCTCAACATAATAAAGACCATATATGACAAACCCATAGCCAACATCGTGCTCAATGGTGAAAAACTGAAACAAAATCAACTAAGATCAGGAACAAGACAAGGTTGCCCACTCTCACCACTATTATTCAACATAGTTTTGGAAGTTTTAGCCACAGCAATCAGAGATGAAAAAGAAATAAAAGGAATCCAAATTGGAAAAGAAGAAGTAAAGCTGTCACTGCAGATGTCATGATGCTATACATAGAAAATCCTAAGGATGCTACCAGAAAACTACTAGAGCTAATCAATAAATTTGGTAAAGTAGCAGGATACAAAATTAATGCACAGAAATCTCTGGCATTCCTATACACTAATGATGAAAAATCTGAAAGGGAAATTAAGAAAACACTCCCATTTACCATTGCAACAAAAAGAATAAAATATGTAGGGATAAACCTACCTAAGGAGACAAACGACTTGTGTGCAGAAAATTATAAGACACTGATGAAAGACATTAAAGATGATACAAATAGATGCAGAGATATATCATGTTCTTGGATTGGAAGAATCAACATTCTGAAAATGACCATACTACCCAACGCAATCTGCAGGTTTAATGCAATCCCTATCAAACTACCACTGGCATTTATCACAGAACTGGAAAAAAATATATCACAATTTGTATGGAAACACAAAAGACCCCGAACAGCCAAAGGAATCTTGAGACCGAAAAATGGTGCTGGAGGAATAGGGCTCCCTGACTTCAGACTACACTACAAAGCTACAAAATCAAGACAGTATGGTACTGGCACAAAAACAGACATATAGATCAATGGAACAGGATAGAAAGCCCAGAGTAAACCCATGCACGTACGGTCACCTTATTTTTGACAAAGGAGGCAAGAATATACAGTGGAAGAAAGACAGCCTTCTCAATAATTGGTGCTGGGAAAACTGGACAGGTACATGTAAAAGTATGAAATTAGAATAGTCCCTAACACCATACACAAAAATAAACTCAAATTGGATTAAAGACCTAAATGTAAGGCCAGACACTATCAAACTCTTAGAGGAAAACATAGGCAGAACACTCTATGTCATAATTCACAGCAAGACCCTTTTTGACCCACCTCCTAGGGAAATGGAAATAAAAACACAAACAAATGGGATGTAATGAAACTTAAAAGCTTTTGCACAGCAAAGGAAACCTTAAACAAGGCCAAAAGACAACCCTCAAAATGGGAGAAAATATTTGCAAATGAAGCAACTGACAAAGGATTAATCTCCAAAATTTACAAGCAGCACATGCAGCTCAATGTCAACAAAACAAACAACACAATCTATAAATGGGCAGGAAAACTAAATAGACATGTATCCAAAGAAGATATACAGATTGCGAACAAACACATGAAACAATGCTCAACATCGTTAATCATTAGAGAAATACAAATCAATAATACAATGAGATATCATCTCACACCAGTCAGAATGGCCACCATCAAAAAATCTAGAAAGAATAAATGCTGGAAATGGTGTGGAGGAATGGTAACACTCTTGCACTGTTGGTGGGAATGTAAATTGATACAGCCACTATGGAGAACAGTATGGAGGTTCCTTAAAAACTAAATATAGAACTACCATACGACCCAGCAATCCCACTACTGGGCATATACCCTGAGAAAACCATAATTCAAAAAGAATCATGTACCAAAATGTTCATTGCTGCCCTATTGACAATAGCGAGGACATGGAAGCAACGTAAGTGTCCATCAGCAGATGCATGGATAACGAAGATGTGGCACATATATGCAATGGAATATTACTCAGCCATAAAAAGAAATGAAATTGAGTTATTTGTAGTGAGGTGGATGGACCTAGAGTCTGTCATACAGAGTGAAGTAAGTCAGAAAGAGAAAAGTAAGTACCGTATGCTAGCATATATATATGGAATTTAAGGAAAAAAGGAAAAAGGTCATGAAGAACCTAGGGGCAAGGTGGGAATAAAAACATAGACCTATTAGAGAATGGACTTGAGGATATGGGGAGGGGGAAGGGTAAGCTGTGACAAAGTGAGACAGTGGCATGGACATATATACACTACCAAACATAAAACAGATAGCTAGTGGGAAGCAGATGCATAGCACAGGGAGAACAGCTCGGTGTTTTGTGACCACCTACAGGGGTGGGACAGGGAGTGTTGGAAGGAGGGAGACCCAAAAGGGAAGAGATATGGGAACATGTGTACATTTATAACAGATTAACTTTGTTATAAAGCAGCAACTAACACACCACTGTAAAGCAATTATACTCCAATAAAGGAAAAGAAGAAAAAAAAAAGTCATGTACCAAGATGTTCACTGCAGATCTATTTACAATAGCCAGGACATGGAAACAACCTACGAGTCAATCAACAGATGAATGGACAAAGAAGATGTGGCACATATATACAATGGAATATTACTGAGCCATAAAAAGAAACGAAATTGAGTTTATTTGTAGTGAGGTAGATGGACCTAGTGTCTGTCATACAGAGTGAAGTAAGTCAGAAAGAAAAAAGCAAGTACCGTATGCTAGCAAATATAAATGGAATCTATGTAGAAAATAAAAACAGTCATGAAGAACCTAGGGGCAAGATGTGAATAAAGACACAGACCTACTAGAGAATGAACTTGAGAATATGGGGAGGGGGAAGGGTAAGCTGTGACAAAGTGAGACAGTGGCATGGACATATATACACTAGCAAACGTAAAATAGCTAGTGGGAAGCAGACGCATAGCACAGGGAGATCAGCTCGGTGCTTTGTGACCACCTAGAGGGGTGGGATAGGGAGTGTGCGAGGGAGGGAGACGCAAGATGGAAGAGATATGGGAACATATGTATAACTGATTCACTTTGTTACAGAGCAGAAATGAACTCACCATTGTAAATCAATTATACTCTAATAAAGATGCTTAAAAAAAAAAGAAACACTGGTCTTCAGTGACACATGAGGCCAGTCATTCCATCCAAAAACAACAGTATACACAATCTTCACAAGGGCACATGGAACATTTTCCAGGATAAAGCATATGTTAGGCCACAAAAGAAGTCTTAATAAATTTAAGAAGACTGAAGTCATATTAAGCATCTTTCCCAACCACAATGCAATACAACTAGAAATTGATTATGAGAAGATAACTGGAAAATTCCCATGTGGAGATTAAAAATGATACAAAAACAACCGATAGGTTAAAGAAATCAAAAGAGAAATTTAAAAAATTACCTTGAGATAAATGAAATGGAAATATAGTAGAACCCCATTATCTGTGACGGATTCATGTCACGACACTGAGTGTATACCTGAAACCATGAATAGTAATTAACCCCACAAATATTATGGTTTTTTCCTACACATATACATGCACACACAGTTTGTATACAATGAACAAAGGGATGATTCATATCCCAGGCAAGATGGAGCAGGATGGCACAAAGTTTTATCACATTCATCAGGACAATGCACAATTCAAAACTTTATTTTAAAAATTTATTTAAAAAATGTTTATTTCTGTAATTTTCTATTTAATATTTTCAGACCACAGTTGACTGCAGGTCATTGAAACTGTAAAAAGCAAAACAGCAGATAAAGGGGGACTACTGTGCAACATACTGAAACTTACAGGATGCAGCAAAACCATTTCCAAGAGGGAAGTTCATAGTGATAGTGATAAATCAAAAAAGA
>NW_021700587.1:0-1764 GCF_005190385.1 Monodon monoceros
TCGTTTCCTTGCTTTGCTTCTGCCCTTTTAAAATAAACATCTCTGCAGCTCCTGTGGCTGGAGTGCTCCTCACCTCTTCCGCTTTGTGGTGCGTGAATTGAATCTATTTTTGCGCACATAAAGTGTTAAAATTTTAAATATGCCTCAGTTTGTCTTCTAAGATTGGCCGTAGAGGTTGGATTTGTGTCCAGTTTCTAGAGCAGTGGTCGTCCTCTGGTCAGGCCTTAGGCGTTACGTGTACAACGTTCCTCTTCTACCACCACCTTCTGGATGCCTCCACCCACTACCAGCTCCCACGCATCAGTTCCCCTAGATGTGGTCAGCAATGGCTTTTACATGCAGCGTGCTCGCATTATAACATCGCAGACACTCCTCCGTCCTCCAGCCAGCGTGTGAAGTGAAACATTACCATTCCTGTTGAAGAGTCCCTGGTGTGACCACTTTCCCAAACACAACCACGCCCCAGCTGACCCTGGATAACCACTCTTGTGAACTTGGTCTCCATCACTGGCATGGATGTCTTTCTATGTAGGCTACATTTTTAAGAATTCTTAAACTGCATATCGTATTCTATTTTCTTTTCTCTTGTTACTTGCTTTATTTAGTGTTATCTTTGCTATGTTCATCCATGCTGACACGTAAAGATCTGTCTAGTTCATGTACTTTCCTCGCTACGTAGGATTCCCATGTAAGGAAATACAATAATTTATATGTGCATTTTCCTGTTGATGGACATTTAAATTGTTTCGAATTTTAAGTATGATTTCTTTTTAAAAAATTTTTATATACTTTTTAAAGGTTACTTTGCATTTACAGTTATTACAAAATATTGGCTATATTCCCCTGTTGTACAATACATCCTGAGCCTGTCGTACACCCAGTAGTTTACATCTCTCACTTCCCCACCCCTGTATTGCCCCTCCTCCCCCTCTGCACTGGCAACCATTAGTTTGTTCTCTATATCGGTGACTCTCCTTCTTTTTTGTTATATTCATTCAATTGTTGTATGTTTTAGATTCCATATATAGGTGATATTCTACAGTGTTTCAGAGTTCAAAAGACTCTCACGACAGAAGCCATAAGGTAAGAGCCATTTTACATTGATAAAAAGCATTTTAACTATGTAGAAGCAGAAAATGAAAAGAAGGAACTTTGCATTACGTTTAATAAAAGCTTAGGGAGATCTTTGTGGTATATTAGTGAACTTATTTGTGGAAATTTAGCCATGTACATTGTGTTGGAGAGGCACCAAGACTTCAAGAACTCTCACAATTTGAGTACACAGTTGCCTTACTTGTAGGCATGGTGGCAGCCATTTACATAACAATGATTTGGAGGATGTTGTGTTAGTCAGCTCTTGCTGTGATAATGCGTTGGAACAAATGGACCCAAAACTCAGTTCCATAAACAAGAATTTATTTTTCTTGGACCTATTGGCTAGCTGCAGTGGCCCTCTTTTAGACCTCTAGATGGCTGGTTTTGCTCCGTGTTTTGGGTCAGTTTGAGGTCTGTAACGCACATCTTCCTCTGGAGCCCAACTGTGAGGCCGCAGCTCCCAGGCCCTGTCTTCTCACAAAGTTCACTGAAACATAAGAGGTGAGCCCAACTGCACAAGCCTGCTTAAGGCCTCTGCTGCTCATTGAAGGCCATCATGTCTGCTCACACTTCATTGGCCAAAACATGTCACAGATCTAAGCTGTATTTAGAATATGTGTATTTGTTTAAAGTTGGGTGCCCTCACAGAAGAATATTGCATTTTGGACA
>NW_021700588.1:0-6285 GCF_005190385.1 Monodon monoceros
AGACTAAAGAAAAAAGAATGAAAAGAAATGAAGACAGCCTAAGAGACTTCTGGGACAACATTAAACACAACAACATTCACATTATAGGGGTCCCAGAAGGAGAAGAGAGAGAGAAAGGACCAGAGATTAATATCTGAAGAGATTATAGTCGAAAACTTCCCTAACATGGGAAAGGAAATAGCCACCCAAATTCAGGAAGCGCAGAGTCCCATACAGGATAAACCCAAGGAGAAACACGCTGAGACACATAGTAATCCAATTGACAAAAATTAAAGACAAAGAAACATTATTGAACGCAGCAAAGGAAAAATGACAAATACCATACAAGGAAATTCCCATAAGGTTACAAGCTGATTTCTCAGCAGAAACTCTACAAGCCAGAAGGGAGTGACATGATATACTTAAAGTGATGAAAGGGAAGAACCCACAACCAAAATTACTCTACCCGGCAAGGATCTCATTCAGATTTGATGGAGAAATCAAAAGCTTTACAGACAAGCAAAAGCTAACAGAATTCAGCACCACCAAACCAGCTCTACAACAAATGCTAAAGGAACTTCTCTAACTGGAAAGCACAAGAGAAGAAAAGGACCTACAAAAACAAACCCCAAACAAGAAAACGGTCATAGGAACATGCATATCAATAATTACCTTACATGTGAATGGATTAAACGCTCCAACCAAAAGACACAGGCTTACTGAATGGATACAAAAACAAGACCCATCTATATGCTGTCTACAAGAGACCCACTGCAGACCTAGAGACACATACAGACTAAAAGTGAGGGGTTGGAAAAAGATATTCCATGCAAATGGAAATCAAAAGAAAGCTGGAGTAGCAATACTCATATCAGATAAAATAGACTTTAAAATAAAGAATGTTACAACAGACAAGGAAGGACACTACATAATGATCAAGGGATCAATCCAAGAAGAAGATATAACAATTATAAATACATATGCACCCAACATAGGAACACCTCAATACATAACACAACTGCTAACAGCTATACAAGAGGAAATTGACAATAACACAATAATAGTGAGGGACTTTAACACCTCACCTACACCAATGGACAGATCATTCAAAATGAAAATAAATAAGGAAACAGAAGCTTTAAATGACACAATAGACCAGATAGATTTAATTGATATTTATAGGACATTGCATCCAAAAACAGCAGATTACACTTTCTTCTCCAGTGCGCAGAGAACATTCTCCAGGATAGATCACATCTTGGGTCACAAATCAAGCCTCAGTAAATTTAAGAAAATTGAAATCATATCAAGCATCTTTTCTGGCCACAACACTATGAGATTAGAAATGAATTACAGGGAAAAAAACCGTAAAAAACACAGATACATGGAAGCTAAACAATAAGTTACTAAATAACCAAGAGATCACTGAAGAAATCAAAGAGGAAATCAAAAAATACCTGGAGACAAATGACAATGAAAACACGACGATCTAAAACCTATGGGACGCAGCAAAAGCAGTTCTAAGAAGGAAGCTTATAGCTATGAAAAACCCACAGCAAACATCATTCTCAATGGTGAAAAACTGAAAGCATTTCCTCTAAGATCAGGAATGAGACAAGGATGCCCACTCTCACCACTATTATACAACATAGTTTTGGAAGTCCTAGCCACGGCAATCAGAGAAGAAAAAGAAATAAAAGGAATATAATTGGAAAAGAAGAAGTAAAACTGTCACTCTTTGCAGATGATATGATATACATAGAGAAGCCTAAAAATGCCACCAGAAAACTCCTAGAGCTAATCAATGAATTTGGTAAAGTTGCAGGATACAAAATTAATGCACAGAAATCTCTTGCATTCCTACACACTATTGATGAAAAATCTGAAAGAGAAATTAAGGAAACACTCCCATTTACCATTGCAACAAAAAGAATAAAAACCTAGGAATAAACCCACCTAGGGAGACAAAACACCAGTTTCCAGAAAAGTATAAGACACTGAGTAAGACTGAGTAATATTCCATTGTATATATGAACCACATCTTCTTTATCCATTCGTCTGTCGATGGGCATTTAGGTGGCTTCCATGACCTGGCTATTGAAGTAGTGCTGCAATGAACATTGGGGTGCATGTGTCTTTTTGAATTATGGTTTTCTCTGGGTATATGCCCAGTAGTGGGATTGTTGGATCATATGGTAATTCTATTTGTAGTTTTTTAAGGAATCTCCATACTGTTCTCCAAAGTGGCTGTATCAATTTACATTCCCACCAACAGTGCAAGAGGGTTCCCTTTTCTCCACACCCTCTCCAGCATTTGTTGTTTGTAGATTTTCTGATGATGCCCCTTCTAACTGGTGTGAGGTGATAACCTCATTGTAGTTTTGATTTGCATTTCTCTAATAATTAGTGATGTTGAGCAGCTTTTCATGTGCTTCTTGGCCATCTGTATGTATTCTTTGGAGAAATGTCTATTTAGGTCTTCTGCCCATTTTTTGATTGGGTTGTTTGCTTTTTTAATATTGAGCTGCATGAGCTGTTTATATATTTTGGAGATTAATCCTTTGTCCGTTGATTCCTTTGCAAATATTTTCTCCCATTTTGAGGGTTGTCTTTTCACCTTGTTTATGGTTTCCTTTGCTGTGCAAAAGCTTTGAAGTTAGGTCCCATTTGTTTATTTTTGTTTTTATTTCCATTTCTCTAGGAGGTGGATCAAAAAAGATGTTGCTGTGATTTATGTCAATGAGTGTTCTTCCTATGTTTTACTTTAAGAGTTGTATAGTGTCCGGTCTTACATTTAGGTCTCGAATCCATTTTGAGTTTATTTTTGTGTATGGTGTTAGGGAGTGTTCTAATTTCATTCTTCTACACGTAGCTGTCCAGTTTTCCCAGCACCACTTATTGAAGAGTGTCTTTTCTCCATTGTATATCCTTGTGTCCTTTGTCATAGATTAGTTGACCATAGGTGCGTTGGTTTATCTCTGGGCTTTCTATCTTGTTCCATTGATCTATGTTTCTGCTTTTGTGCCAGTACCATATTTTCTTGATTACTGTAGCTGTGTAGTATAGTCTGAAGTCAGGAAGTCTGATTCCTCCAGGTCCGTTTTTTTCCCCTCAAGACTGCTTTGGCTATTCAGGGTCTTTTTTGTCTCCATACAAATTTTACGATGATTTGTTCTAGTTCCATAAAAAATGCCATTGGTAATTTGATAGGGATTGCATTGAATATGTAGATTGCTTTGGGTAGTATAGTCATTTTCACAATATTGATTCTTCCATATAATATATATATATCTCCATCTGTTGGTATCATCTTTAATTTCTTACATCAGTGTATTATAGTTTTCTGCATAGAGGTCTTTTGTCTCCCTATGTAGGTTTATTCCTAGGTATTTTATTCTTTTTGTTGCAGTGGTAAATGGGAGTGTTTCCTTAATTTCTCTTTCAGATTTTTCATCAATAGTGTGTAGGAATGCAGGAGATTTCTGTGCATTAATTTTGTATCCTGCAACTTTACCAAATTCACTGATTAGCTCTAGGAGTTTTCTGGTGGCATGTTTAGGATTCTCTTTGTATAGTATCATGTCATCTGCAAACAGTGACAGTTTTACTTCTTTTTTTCCAATTTGTATTCCTTTTATTTCTTTTTCTTCTCTGATTGCCGTGGCTAGGACTTCCAAAACTATGTTGAATAATAGTGGTGAGAGTGGACATCCTTGTCTTATTCCTGATCTTAGAGGAAATGCTTTCAGTTTTTCACCATTGAGAATGATGTTTGGTGTGGGTTTGTTGTATATGGCCTTTATTATGTTGAGGTAGGTTCCCTCTATGCCCACTTTCTGGAGAGTTTTTACATAAATGGGTGTTGAATTTTTTCAAAAGCTTTTTCTGCATTTATTGAGATGATCATATGGTTTTTATTCTTCAATTTGTTGACATGGTGTATCACATTGATTGATTTGCATATATTGAAGAATCATTGCATCCCTGGGATAAATCCCACTTGATCATGGTGTATTATCCTTTTAATGCATTGTTGGGTTCTGCTTGCTAGTATTTTATTGAGGATTTTTGCATCTATATTCATCAGTGATATTGGTCTGTAATTTTCTTTTTTTTGTAATATCTTTGTCTGGTTTTGGTATGAGGGTGATGGTGGCCTCATAGAATGAGTTTGGGAGTGTTCCTTCCTCTGCAGTTTTTTGGAAGCATGTGAGATGGATGGGTGTTAGCTCTTCTCTAAATGTTTGATAGAATTCACCTGTGAAGCCATCTGTTCCTGGACTTTTGTTTGTTGGAAGATTTTTAATCACAGTTTCAATTTCATTACTTGTGATTTGTCTGTTCATATCTTATGTTTCTTTCTGGTTCCGTCTTGGAAGTTTATACCTTTCTAAGAATTTGTCCATTTCTTCCAGGTTGTCCACTTTATGGGCATAGAGTTGCTTGTAGTAGTCTCTTAGGATGCTTTGTATTTCTGCAGTGTCTGTTGTAACGTCTCCTTTTTCATTTCCAGTTTTATTGATTTGAGTCCTCTCCCTCTTTTTCTTGATGAGTCTGGCTAATGGTTTATCAATTTTATCTTCTCAAAGAACCAGCTTTTCGTTTTATTCATCTTTGCTATTGTTTTCTTTGTGTCTATTTCATTGATTTCTGCTCTGATCTTTATGATTTCTTTCCTTCTACTAACTTTGGGTTTTGTTTGTTCTTCTTTCTCTAGTTCCTTTAGGTGTAAGGTTAGATTGTTTATTTGAGATTTTTCTTGTTCCTTGAGGTAGGCTTATATAGCTATAAACTTCCCTCTTAGAACTGTTTTTGCTGCATCCCATAGGTTTTAGATCGTCGTGTTTTCATTGTCATTTGTCTCCAGGTATTTTTTGATTTCGTCTTTGATTTCTTCAGTGATCTCTTGGTTATTTAGTAACATATTGTTTAGCCTCCATGTGTTTGTGTTTTTTTATGGATTTTTCCCTGTAATTGATTTCTAATCTCATAGCGTTGTGGTCAGAAAAGATGTTTGATATGATTTCAATTTTCTTATATTTACTGAGGCTTGATTTGTGACCCAAGATGTGATCTGTTCTGGAGAATGTTCCGTGTACACTTGAGAAGAAAGTGTAATCGGCTGTTTTGGGATGGAATGTCCTATTAATATCAATTAAATCTATCTGGTCTGTTGTGTCATTTAAAGCTTCTGTTTCCTTATTTATTTTCATTTTGAATGATCTGTCCATTGGTGTAGGTGAGGTGTTAAAGTCCCTCACTATTATTGTGTTATTGTCAATTTCCTCTTGTATAGCTGTTAGCAGTTGCATTATGTATTGAGGTGTTCCTATGTTGGGTGCATATGTATTTATAATTGCTATATCTTCTCCTTAGATTGATCCCTTGATAATTATGTAGTGTCTTTCCTTGTCTGTTGTAACATTCTTTATTTTAAAGTCTATTTTATTTTATATGAGTATTGCTACTCCAGCTTTCTTTTGATTTCCATTTGCATGGAATATCTTTTTCCAACCCCTCACTTTCAGTCTGTATGTGTCTCTAGGTCTGCAGTGCGTCTCTTATAGAAAGCATATAGATGGGTCTTGTTTTTGTATCCCTTCAGCAAGTCTGTGTCTTTTGGTTGGAGCATTTAGTCCATTCACGTTTAAGGTAATTATCGGTATGTATGTTCCTATGACCATTTTCTTAATTGTTTGGGGTTTGTTTTTGTAGGTCCTTTTCTTCTCTCATGTTTCCCACTTAAAGAAGTTCTTTTAGCATTTGTTGTAGAGCTGGTTTGGTGGTGCTGAATTCTGTTAGCTTTTGCTTGTCTGTAAAGCTTTTGATTTCTCCATCAAATCTGAATGAGATCCTTGCTGTTTAGAGTAATCTTGGTTGTAGGTTCTTCCCTTTTATCACTTTAAGTATATCATGCCACTCCCTTCTGGCTTGTAGAGTTTCTGCTGAGAAATCAGCTGTTAACCTTATGGGAGTTCCCTTGTATGGTATTTGTCGTTTTTCCCTTGCTGCTTTCAATAATTTTTCTTTGTCTTTAATTTTTGCCAATTGGATTACTATGTGTCTCAGCGTGTTTCTCCTTGGGTTTATCCTGTATGGGACTCTGCGCTTCCTGGACTTGGGTGGCTATTTCCTTTCCCATGTTAGGGAAGTTTTCGACTATAATCTCTTCAAATATTTTCTCTGGTCCTTTCTCTCTCTCTTCTCCTTCTGGAGTCCCTATAATGCAAATGTTGTTGCATTTAATGTTGTTCCAGTGGTCTCTTAGGCTGTCTTCATTTCTTTTCATTCTTTTTTCTTTAGTCT
>NW_021700589.1:0-1507 GCF_005190385.1 Monodon monoceros
TTGGATATTTCATATAAGTGTAAATTATACAGTATGTGACCATTTATAATGTCTGGCTTCTTTCACATAGCATAATTTTCAAGGTTCACCCATATTGTAGTATGTATCATTACCTCATTTCTTTCTTCTTCCCATCTCTAATGAGGTATAATAGAGAAACAAAAATATATATTTAGGGCTTCCCTGGTGGCGCAGTGGTTGAGAGTCCGCCTGCCGATGCAGGGGACACGGGTTCGTGCCCCGGTCCGGGAAGATCCCACATGCCGCGGAGCAGCGGGGCCCGTGACCCATGGCCGCTGAGTTGCACATCCGGAGCCTGTGCTCCGAAACGGCAGAGGCCACAACAGTGAGAGGCCCGCGTACTGCAAAAAAAAAAAAAAAAAGAAAGAAAGAAAAAAATATGTATATATATTTAGAATATACAACTTGATGTTTTGATATACATATACATTTTTTAAATAATTGCCACAATCAAGCCAATTAACATATCCATCACGTCATATAATTACCATTTTCTTTTTTCTTTCTTTATGGTGAGAACACTTCAGATCTACCCTCTTAGCAAATTGCAAGTACACAATACAGCATTGTTAACTATATGCACATTGTTGTACACTAGATTTCCAGAAATTATTCAGGTTGCATAACTGAAACTTTGTTCCTCGTGATCAATACCTGCCAATTTTCCCGTCCCCTCATCTCCTGTCAACCACTGTTCTGCACCCCACATCTATGACTATTTTGGATTCCACATAAAAGTAGTATCATGAAGTGTTTGTAGCTGTCTTTCTGTATCTGGCTTATTTCATTTAGCATAATGTTCTCCAGGCTCATTCATGTTCTTGCAAGTGTCAGGATTTACTTTAAGGTTGAATAATATCCCATTGTGTATGTTATGTATGTATATTTGTGTGTGTGTGTGTGTGTGTGTGTGTGTGTGTGTGTATCAGAATTTGTTTATCCATTCATCTATGAGAGACAGGCAGGTTCTTTCCATACCATTGCTGTGAATAACATTTCAAAGCTTTTTTTGTTTTTGTTTTTGTTTTTTTCCCATACCACGTGGCTTGTGGGATCTTAGTTCCCCAACCATGGGTTGAACCCAGGCACTCCCCTCATCAGTGAGAGCACGAAGTCCTAACCACTGGACAGCCAGGGAATTCCTAAAAAATATTGTTTCTCTTGCTATGTGACCAGAAGTGAAATTGCTGGATCACATGGTATTCTAATTTTATTTTCTTGAAGAATCTCCATACTGTTTTCAGTACTGGTTGAACCAATTTACATTCCCAACAACAGTGCACACAGATTCCCTTTTCTCCACATCCTCACCGACATTTATCTTTTTCATAATATACATACTAACAGGTGTGAGGTGATATCTTATTGTGGTTTTGATTTGCATTTCCCTGATGACTGGTGATGTGAATCACCTTTTCATATACCTGTTCCCCAAATGATTGTCATCTTTGGGAAAATGTCTTTTTAGGTCCTTTGCCAATTTTTA
>NW_021700590.1:0-5203 GCF_005190385.1 Monodon monoceros
TTTTTTTCATAAATTAGTGTTGAATGTTGTCAAAAGCTTCTTCTGCTTCTATTGAGATGATCATATGGTTTTTATTCCTTAATTTGTTAATGTGGTGTATCACATTGATTTGTGTATATTGAAGAATCCTTGCATCCCAGGGATAAATCCCACTTGATCACGGTGTATGATCCTTTTAATGTGCTGTTGGATTCTGTTTACTAGTATTTTGTTCAGGATTTTTGCATCAATGTTCATCAGTGATATTGATCTATAATTTTATTTTCTTGTAATATCTTTTTCTGGTTCTGGCATCAGTGTGATGGTGGCTTCATAGAATGAAATTGGGAGTGTTTCTCTCTCTGCAATTTTTTGGAAGAGTTTGAGAAGGATAGGTGTGAGCTCTTCTCTAAATGTTTGATAGAATTTGCCTGTGAAACCATCTGGTCCTGGACTTTTGTCTGTTGGAAGATTTTTAATTATGGTTTCAATTTCATTACTTCAGATAAGTCTGTTTATATGTTCTATTTCTTCCTGTTTCAGTCTTGGAAAATGTTACCTTCCCAAGTATTTTTCCATTTCTTTGTGGTTGTCCATTTTATCGGCATATAGTTGTTTCTAGTAGTCTCTTATAATCCTTTGCATTTCTTCAGTGTTGGTTGTGATTTCTCCTTTTTCATTTCAAATTTTGATTTGCATCCTCTCCCTTTTTTTCTTGATGAGTCTGGCTAAGGGTTTATCAATTTTCTTTATCTTCTCAAAGAACTAGCTTTTAGTTTTACTGGTGTTTGTTATTGTTTTCTTCACTTCTATTTCATTTATTTCTGCTCTGATTTTTATGATTCTTTCTACTGACTGTGAGTTTTCTTTGTTCTTCGTCCTCTAGTTGTTTTCTTTTTTAAACATAGTTAGTAGAGTATAATTGCTTTACAGTGGTGTGTCAGTTTCTGCTTTATAACAAAGTGAATCAGTTATACATATACATATGCCTCATATCTCTTCCCTCTTGCATCTCCCTCCCTCCTACCCTCCCTATCCCACCCCGTAAGTGGTCACAAAGCACCAAGCTGATCTCTCTGTGCTATGCGGCTGTTTCCCACTAGCTATCATGTTTACATTTGGTAGTGTATATATGTCAGTGACACTCTGTGCCACATAAAGCCCCCACCCAATTCTTAATTAGATTGTTTTTTTTTTGATATTGAGCTCCACGTGCTGTTTGTATATTGTGGAGATGAATCCTTTGTTTGTTGTTTCATTTACAAATATTTTCTCCCATTATGAGGGTTGTCTTTTTGTCTTGTTTATGCTTTCCTTTGCTCTGCAAAAGCTTTTGTTTAATTAAGTTCCATTTGTTTATTTTTGTTTTTATTTCCATTACTCTAGGAGGTGGGTCAAAAAAGATCTTGCTGTGATTTATGTCAAAGAGTGTTTTTCCTATGTTTTCCTCTAAGAGGTTTATAGTGTCTGGTCTTACATTTAGATCTTTAATCTATTAGTAGTTTATTTTTGTGTATAGTGTTAGATAGTGCTCTAATTTCATTCTTTTACATGTAGCTGTCCAGTTTTCCCAGCATCATTTATTGAAGAGGCTGTCTCTCTCCAATGTATGTTCTTGCCTCCTTTGTCGTAAATTAGGTGACCATATGTGTGTGGGTTTATCTCTGGGCATCCTATATTGTACCATTGAATTATTTTTCTGTTTTTCTGCCAGTACCATATTGTCTTGATTACTGTATCTCTGTGGTATAGTTTGAAGTCGGGGAGCCTGATTTCTCCAATTCTGTTTTTCTTTCTCAAGATTTCTTTGACTATTCGGGGTATTTTGTGTTTCCCTACAAATTGTAAAATATTTTGTTCTAATTCTGTGAAGAATGCCATTGGTAGTTTGATAGGGATTACACTGAATAAAGATGTATTTAAATAAAGATAATAAATAAAGATAATGTGGCACTTTCTTCTTTACCCATTCATCTGTCGATAGACAGTTAGGTTGCTTCCATGTCCTGGCTATTGTAAATAGAGTGGCAATGAACATTTTGGTACATGACGCTTTTTGAATTACGGTTTTCTCAGGGTATATGCCCAGTATTGGAATTCTGGGTCGTATTGTAGTTCTATTTTTAGTTTTTTAAGGAACCTCCATACAGTTCTCCATAGTGGCTGTATCAATTTACATTCCCAACAACAGTGGAGGAGGGTTCCCTTTTCTCAACACCTTCTTCAGCATTTATTCTTTCTAGATTTTTTGATGATGACCATTCTGACTGGTGTGAGATGATATCTCATTGTAGTTTTATATTGTTGTTGTTGTTGTTGTTTTGCAGTACGTGGGCCTCACTGTTGTGACTTCTCCCATTGTGGAGCACAGGCACCGGACGCTCAGGCTCAGCGACCATGACTCACAGGCCCAGCCACTCTGCGGCATATGGGATCTTCCCAGACTAGGGCACAAACCCCTGTCCCCTGCATCAGCAGGTGGACTCTCAACTACTGCGCCACCAGGGAAGCCCTCATTGTAGTTTTGATTTGCATTTCTCTAATGATTAATGATGTTGAGCATTCTTTCATGTGTTTGTTGGCAAACTGTATATCTTCTTTGGAAAAATGTCTATTTAGGTCTTCTGCCCATTTTTGGATTGGGTTGTTTGTTCTTTTGATATTGAGCTGCATGAGTTGCTTGTATGATTTGGAGATTAATCCTTTGTCAGTTGCTTCATTTGCAAATATATTCTCTGATTCTGAGGGTTGTCTTTTCGTCTTGTTTATGGTTTCCTTTGCTGTGCAAAAGCTTTTAAGTTTCATTAGGTGCCACTTGTTTATTTTTGTTTTTATTTCCATTTCTCTAGGAGTTGGGTCAAAAAGGATCTTGCTGTGATTTATGTCATAGAGTGTTCTGTTTATGTCTTCCTCTAAGTTTGATGGTGTCTGGCCTTACGTTTAGGTCTTTAATCCATTTTGAGTTTATTTTTGTGAATGTTGTTAGGGAGTGTTCTAATTTCATTCTTTTATATGTATTGTCCTATTTTCCCAGCACCACTTATTGAAGAGGCTGTCATTACTCCACTGTATATTCTTGCCTCCTTTATCAAAGATAAGGTGACCATATGCGTGTGGGTTTAACTCTGGGCTTTCTGTCCTACTCCATTGATCTATATTTCTGTTTTTGTGCCAGTACCATACTGTCTTGATTACTGTAGTTTTGTAGTATAGTCTGAAGTCAGGGAGCCTGATTCCTCCAGCTCCGTTTTTCTTTCTCAAGATTGCTTTGGCTCTTTGGAGTCTTTTGTGTTTCCATACAAATTATGATTTTTTTTGTTCTAGTTCTGTGAAAAATGCCAGTGATAATTTGATATGGATTGCATAGAATCTGTAGATTGCTTTGGGTAGTATAGTCATTTTCACAATATTTATTCTTCCATTCCAAGAACATGGTATATTTCTCCATCTGTTTATGTCATCTTTGATTTCTTTCATCAGTGTTTTATAGTGTTCTGAGTACAAGTCTTTTACCTCCTTAGGCAGGTTTATTCCTAGGTATTTTATTCTTTTCATTGCAGTGGTAAATGAGAGTGTTTTCTTCATTTCTCTTTCAGATTTCTCATCATAAATGTATAGGAATGTAAGCGATTTCTGTGCATTAATTTTGTATCCTGCAACCTAACCAAATTCACTGATTAGTTCTACTAGTTTTCTGGTGGCATCTTGAGGATTTTCTATGTATAGTATCATGTCAACTGCAAACAGTGACAGTTTTCTTCTTTTCCAATTTGTATTCCTTTTATTTTTTTCTTCTCTGACTGCCATGGCTAGGACTTCCAAAACTATTTTGAATAAGAGTGGCAAGAGTGGACAGCCTTGTCTTATTCCTAATCTTAGTGGAAATGCTTTCAGATTTTCACCATTGAGTATAATGCTTGCTGTGGGTTTGTCACATATGGCCTCTATTATGTTGAGGTGGGTTCATTCTATGCCCATTTTCTGGAGAGTTTTTTTCATAAATTAGTGTTGAATGTTGTCAAAAGCTTCTTCTGCTTCTATTGAGATGATCATATGGTTTTTATTCCTTAATTTGTTAATGTGGTGTATCACATTGATTTGTGTATATTGAAGAATCCTTGCATCCCAGGGATAAATCCCACTTGATCACGGTGTATGATCCTTTTAATGTGCTGTTGGATTCTGTTTACTAGTATTTTGTTCAGGATTTTTGCATCAATGTTCATCAGTGATATTGATCTATAATTTTATTTTCTTGTAATATCTTTTTCTGGTTCTGGCATCAGTGTGATGGTGGCTTCATAGAATGAAATTGGGAGTGTTTCTCTCTCTGCAATTTTTTGGAAGAGTTTGAGAAGGATAGGTGTGAGCTCTTCTCTAAATGTTTGATAGAATTTGCCTGTGAAACCATCTGGTCCTGGACTTTTGTCTGTTGGAAGATTTTTAATTATGGTTTCAATTTCATTACTTCAGATAAGTCTGTTTATATGTTCTATTTCTTCCTGTTTCAGTCTTGGAAAATGTTACCTTCCCAAGTATTTTTCCATTTCTTTGTGGTTGTCCATTTTATCGGCATATAGTTGTTTCTAGTAGTCTCTTATAATCCTTTGCATTTCTTCAGTGTTGGTTGTGATTTCTCCTTTTTCATTTCAAATTTTGATTTGCATCCTCTCCCTTTTTTTCTTGATGAGTCTGGCTAAGGGTTTATCAATTTTCTTTATCTTCTCAAAGAACTAGCTTTTAGTTTTACTGGTGTTTGTTATTGTTTTCTTCACTTCTATTTCATTTATTTCTGCTCTGATTTTTATGATTCTTTCTACTGACTGTGAGTTTTCTTTGTTCTTCGTCCTCTAGTTGTTTTCTTTTTTAAACATAGTTAGTAGAGTATAATTGCTTTACAGTGGTGTGTCAGTTTCTGCTTTATAACAAAGTGAATCAGTTATACATATACATATGCCTCATATCTCTTCCCTCTTGCATCTCCCTCCCTCCTACCCTCCCTATCCCACCCCGTAAGTGGTCACAAAGCACCAAGCTGATCTCTCTGTGCTATGCGGCTGTTTCCCACTAGCTATCATGTTTACATTTGGTAGTGTATATATGTCAGTGACACTCTGTGCCACATAAAGCCCCCACCCAATTCTTAATTAGATTGTTTTTTTTTTGATATTGAGCTCCACGTGCTGTTTGTATATTGTGGAGATGAATCCTTTGTTTGTTGTTT
>NW_021700591.1:0-1147 GCF_005190385.1 Monodon monoceros
AGTAAAGTCTATTATTATTACTATTACTACTACTACTACTATTATTACTATTACTATCACGATGCCAGGTGCTATTTTTCCTATGCCTTATTCCATTATCTTCTGCCCTGTCCCCCCATTTCTGTCTTGTTTCTGTACAGGGGTAGGTTTGTCACAGAGCATTTTCTTTCCCTAGTGTCTGACTCTTAGTCATCAAGGTGACTGGTCCACGACCCGGCATTCATTGCTGCTCGTTGAAGCAACCCATTTTGAGAAGGGGAGCTGGATATTGATGCCAAGTTGGGTGAAGGAGAGAGAATTTTCTCTCTTCTGCACACAGAGAGCTAAGTGAAATATTCAGGCCTCAGAAGGAGAATCAGGCAAAGGGCAACATGCTTAATTTCATACCTTAGTGATTAAGAACAAGTCAGACAGGCTGGATTTGAACTCATTTCCGTCATGTACTGACAACGGGATCTTAGGTGCTTTTGTAACCCGTCTGAGGCTCAGTCAACATCTGAAAGAGACGAATAACATTATCAGGACCTAGCGTATAGCCTCATTGTAATAAGTGAGTAAATCCTTTTAAAACGTTCAGCACGTTGTTTGGCATATAAACACGTAATAAAATTTAGCTTCTTTGACTACTACCGCTGCTAATATTAAGTAGCTGAGCAGATCCGAGGCCCATTTTTTTCTTAGATTGCACATAATCATTTGGACAACCAGCTCCCATTGATCAACCGTTGCTTATATATAAACCCCCATGAACCCAAAGGTGCTTTAACTCTCTCCCAGTCAGAGCCTGTTCTGGGGGCAGAAGCAACACCGGCACTACCCCCGTCATCTTTGCCTTTATTGTCACTACACTCGCCTGCCGTACTGAGCACTTTCTGTTTGCCAGGCACCAAATTTAGCCCTGCGTATGCACTATATCATGTAGTTCTCACACTCAGGTGGGAGACATTATCATCATCCCCAATTTTCAGATAAAGACGCCGAGGTGTTGGAAAGGTAAGAAAGTTGACCCACAGCAAGAGATGGAGCCGGAGTGTTCAAACCCTTCTCTCTGACCTCAAGAACCCTTAAATATTAGCATACTACTACATCCTGGTAAGAAAATCTGCTTCCAGCCACTCTGGTGAGAGTAGAAATGATTCTCAGTCCC
>NW_021700592.1:0-1399 GCF_005190385.1 Monodon monoceros
CGGGTTAGGGTAAGGCTTCGGGTAAGGGTTAGGTTTAGGGTTAGGGTTAGGGTTAGGCTTAGGGGAAGGGGACGGTTAGGGTACATATTAGTGTACGACAATGGTTTAGGGTCAGGGTACGTGTTAGGGTATGGGTTAGTGTTTGCGTACAGGTTAGGATTAGGGGACGGGTTAAGGTAAGGCTTCGGGTAAGTGTTAGGGTTAGGGTTAGAGTTAGGGTTAGGGTTAGGGTACGGGGACGGTTTAGGGTACACGTTAGGGTACGACAATGGTTAAGGGTGAGCGTACGTGTTAGGGTATGGGTTAGTGTTAGCGTACGGGTTAGGATTAGGGGACAGGTTAGGGTAAGGCTACGGGTAAGGGTTAGGGTTCGGGTTAGGGTTAGGGGACGGGGACGGTTTAGGGTACAGGTTAGGGTACGGCAACGATTTAGAGTGAGCGTACGTGTTAGGGTACGGGCTAGTGTTAGCGTACGGGTTAGGATTAGGGGACGGGTTAGGGTAAGGCTCTGGGTAAGGGTTAGGGTTAGGGTTAGGGTTAGGGGAGGGGGACGGTTTAGGGTACAGGTTAGGGTATGACAACGGTTTAGGGAGAGCGTACGTGATAGGGCACGAGTCAGTGTTAGCGTACAGGTTAGGATTACGGGACGTGTTAGGGTAAGGCTTCGGGTAAGGGTTAGGGATAGGGTTAAGATTAGGGTCAGGGTTAGGGGACGGAGACTGTTTAGGGTACAGGTTAGGGTACGACAACGGTTTAGGGTGAGCGTACGTTATAGGGTACGGGTTAGTGTTAGCATACGTGTTCGGATTAGGGGACGGGTTAGGGTAAGGCTTCAGGTAAGTGTTAGGGTTAGGGTTAGGGGACAGGGACAGTTTAGGGTACAGGTTAGTGTACGACAATGGTTTATGGTGAGCGTACATCTTAGGGTATGGGTTAGTGTTAGCGTACTGTTTAGGATTAGGGGACGGGTTAGGGTAAGGCTTCGAGTAAGTGGTAGTGTTAGGGTTATGGTTAGGGTTAGGGTTAGGGGACGGGGACGGTTTAGGGTACAGATTAGTGTACAAAAATGTTTTAGGGTGAGCGTACGTGTTAGGGTACGGGTGAGTGTTAGCGTACCGGTTAGGATTAGGGGACTTGTTAGGGTAAGACTTCGGGCAATGGTTAGGGTTAGGGTTAGGTTTAGGGTTAGGGGACGGGGACGGTTTAGGGTACAGGTTAGTGTACGACAACGGTTTAGGGTGAGCGTACCTGTTAGGGTACGGGTTAGTGTTAGGGAATGGGTTAGGATTAGGGGACAAGTTAGGGGAAGGCTTCGGGTAAGAGTTAGGGTTAGGGTTAGGGTTAGGGGACGGGGACGGTTTAGGGTACAGGTTAGGGTACGACAAAGGTTTATGGTGAG
>NW_021700592.1:1499-2190 GCF_005190385.1 Monodon monoceros
GGTTAGTGTACGACAACGGTTTAGGGTGAGCGTACCTGTTAGGGTACGGGTTAGTGTTAGGGAATGGGTTAGGATTAGGGGACAAGTTAGGGTAAGGCTTCGGGTAAGAGTTAGGGTTAGGGTTAGGGTTAGGGGACGGGGACGGTTTAGGGTACAGGTTAGGGTACGACAAAGGTTTATGGTGAGCGTACGTGTTAGGGTACGGTTTATTGTTAGCGTACGGGTTAGGATTAGGGGACAGGTTAGTGTAAGGGTTCGGGTAAAGTTTAGGGTTAGGGTTAAGGTTAGGGTTAGGGTTAGGGGACTGGGAAGGTTTAGGGTACAGGTTAGGGTACGACAACGGTTTAGGGTGAGCGTACGTGTTAGGGTACGTGTTAGTGTTAGCGTACCGGTTAGGATTAGGGGACTGGTTAGGGTAAGGCTTCGGGTAAGGGTTAGGGTTAGGGTTAGGGTTAGTGTTAGGGTTAGGGGACGGGGACGATTTAGGGTACATGTTAATGTACGACAACGGTATAGGGTGAGCGTACGTGTTAGGGTACGGTTTAGTGTTAGCGTAATGGTTCGGATTCGGGGACGGGTTATGGTAAGGCTTCGGGGAAGGGTTAGGGTTAGGGTTAGGGTTAGGATTAGGGGACGGGGACGGCTTAAGGTACAGGTTAGAGTACGACAACGGTTCAGGGTGAGCGTACGT
>NW_021700593.1:0-1036 GCF_005190385.1 Monodon monoceros
TAACACCCCACTTTCACCAATGGACAAATGATCCAAAATGAAAATAAGTAAGGAAACACAAGCTTTAAATGATACATTAAACAAGACGGACTTAATTGATATTTATAGGACATTCCATCCAAAAACAACAGAATACACTTTCTTCTCAAGTCCTCATGGAACATTCTCCAGGACAGATCATATCTTGGGTCACAAAACAAGCCTTGGTAAATTTATGAAAATTGAAATCGTATCAAGTATCTTTTCCGACTACAATGCTGTGAGACTAGATATCAATCACAGGAAAAAATATTTTTGTAAGTAAAAAAATACAGACACATGGAGGCTAAACAATACACTACTTAATAACGAAGAGATCACTGAAGAAATCAAAGAGGAAATCAAAAAATACCTAGAAACAAATGACAATGAAAACACGATGCCCCAAAAGCTATGTGACGCAGCAAAAGCAGCTCTAAAAAGAGAAGTTTATAGCAATACAATCCTACCTCAAGAGATAAGAAATATCTCAAGAAAACAACCTAACCTTATACCAAAAGCAATTAGAGAATGAAGGAAAAAAACCCTGAAAGTTAGCAGAAGGAAAGAAATCATAAAATTAGATCAAAAATAAATGAAAAAGAAATGAAGGAAACAATAGCAAAGATCAATAAGAATAAAAGCTGGTTCTTTGAGACGATAAATAAAATTAATAAACCATTAGCCAGATTCATCAAGAAAAAAAGGGGGCTTCCCTGGTGGAGCAGTGGTTGAGAGTCCGCCTGCCAATGCAGGGGACACGGCTTCGTGCCCTGGTCCGGGAAGGTCCCACATGCCGTGGAGCAGCTAGGCCCGTGAGCCATGGCCACTGAGCCTGCGCATCTGGAGCCTGTGCTCCGCAATGGGAGAGGCCACAACAGTGAGAAGCTCATGTACTGCAAAAAAAAAAACCAAAAAACAAAAAAAACAAGAAAAAAAGAAAACAAAGGAGAGGACTCAAATCAATAGAATTAGAAATGAAAAAGGAGAAGTAATAACTGACACTGCAGAAATACAA
>NW_021700594.1:0-3529 GCF_005190385.1 Monodon monoceros
TAGAGTAGGCAATGTAGAAATGCTGCCGCCCTGTGGCCGTTTGCCGCCACAGCAGTTTTACAACCTGTGCTAAAGGACACTTTATATTCACAAGGACGGCAGGGCAATAAACGAGACCTGCCAGCAAAATGTTTTGAGGGAGGTAATGGCCAAAAACATTCAAACTATGACACATACTTCAAGAAACAATTTGAATAGGTAAACTGTACTCACTCTTTAAAACACAATAGAAAAGTACCTGGGTATAAGCTCAGTGTAAGGAATTATTACACATATGAAAATCCAACCACAAAAAGGTATCAGCTCGGGCTTCCCTGGCGGCGCAGTGGTTGAGAATCTGCCTGCAAATGCAAGGGACACGGGTTCGAGCCCTGGTCTGGGAAGATCCCACATGCCACGGAGCGGCTGGGCCCGTGAGCCACAACTACTGAGCCTGCGCGTCTGGAGCCTGTGCTCCCCAACAAGAGAGGCCGCGATAGTGAGAGGCTCACACACCGCGATGAAGAGTGGCCCCTGCTTGCCACAACTAGAGAAAGCCCTCGCACAGAAACGAAGACCCAACACAGCCAAAAATAAACAAACAAACAAACAAACAAAACAGCCAGAAAAGTACAAACAATAAATGCTGAAGAGGTTGTGAAGAAATGCATACCCTCAACTTTAAGTGGCTCGTAAACTGGTAAGTGCAACTAATGGAAAGAGAATGCAGCTGCCTTTCAAAGGTAAACATTGGGATACCATATGATCCCGCAGGCCCACTCCTTGGCCTATAACCTAGGAAGACAGAAATGGAATGACAAAGGCAGGCAAAACTGCACTGCAGCAATATTACAATAGCCAAGACATGGAAACAACCAAAAAGTCCATCAAGAGACGAATGGACAGAGAACTGGTACGTCTAGAGATGGAATATTAGCCACAGAAAAAAAAATGAAATAATGCAGTTTCCAGAACCATAGATAACTCTGGAGGTAATCACAGAACTTGAAGTAAGTAAGAAAGTGAAAGATACATATCCTATGATATCAATTATAGGTGTTACCTAAAAACTGATACCAATGAAGATATTTCCATAGAGAAAGGCAGTCACAGATTTAGTAAACAAACTTATGGATAACCAATTGGAAAGTTGTGAAGATTGCGTACATTAGGATATTGGGGTTAACAGTTATATAGAAACACGTGAAATATATAATCACCAAAGACCTACGGAATTCCAAGAGAAGACTACTCAACACTGTGTCATAACCTACAGGGAAAAAGGATCCCAAGATGAATACATATATGTATAGGTGTAAAACAAACACACCTTGCACACCTAGAACAAAAAAAAACAGTATAATCAAATTTGCTGTGAAAAAAAATAAAAATTAGGGCTTCCCTTGTGGCGCAGTGGTTGAGAGTCCGCCTGCCGATGCAGGGGACACGGGTATGAGCCCTGCTCCAGGAAGATCCCACATGCCGTGGAGCGGCTGGGCCCGTGAGCCATGGCCGTTGAGCCTGCGCGTCCAGAGCCCGTACTCCGCAACAGGAGAGGCCACAACAGTGAGAGGCCCGCATACTGCAAACAAACAAACAAACAAATAAATAAATAATTTTTCAAAAATAAAAAATTATATTAAAAAAACGAACAAGAAATAATGAGGCATAAAATTATAGGGGTTCTTCCTGGACCTTTCCATTCTAACTTATAACCTTGGAACAGAGCTTCCCAGAAAGCTCTGTGACGTAGTAACCAGATTTGAGAATGAAGAAATCCTGCAGCATTTTGGCCTTCCGCCAACAGCAGTTTTAAACCCAGTGCTAATGATCAGTGAAAATTCACCTTAATTGCAGGCCTGTAAATGACACCTGGCCTCAAAAAAATGTTCTGAGATTGGGAATGGCCAAAGAACTCAAAAGAGAGCAAATTTTTCAAGAAGATCATATGAGAGGTAAGTTTTACACACTCTTTACAGAAAATAAAGGAAAATGGATAAAAGCTCAAACTCAGGAATTATTAGACTCATGCCAATCTAATCTATGAAAACGTTTCAACACACACCACTCGAATGACCATCAGCAAAAAGTCTACAAACAATCAATGCTGAAGAGGTTTTAGAGAACTGTGTACCCTCTAGCTGCTGTTCAGGTGTAAAGTGCTAAGAGCCAATAATGAGAACAGAAAGGAATTGCGTTTCAAAGTAAAAATTGAGGTACCATTCAATCCAGCAGGCCCACCGCTGGCCCTTTCACCTGAGCAGACCAGAGTCGAGAAGACACAGCCTGGCAAAGGTGCACTGCAGCAATATGCACAAAAGCCAAGACATGGAAGCAACCAAAATGGCCATCAACAGATGAATGGATAAAGAAGAAGTGGTCCATGTGCACAGTGGAATATTAGCCGTGGAAAACAATGAAACACTGCTCTGTGCAGCACCATAGATGATCCTAGAGATAATCGCAGAACGTGAGGTAAGTCGGAAAGCAAAAGACAAATATCTTATGATATCACTTCTGGGTGTCATCTAACAACTGACACAAATGAACTTATTTTCTCAGAGAAAGACACTCACAGACTTAGAAAACAGCTATGGTTATCTAAAAGGAAAGGTGGGAGCAATGGGCAAATTAAGATTAGGCTTGCCATAGGTATACCAATACATATTAAATACATATATCAAAGAGACCGACCATATACGAAGGGAGGTCTACTGAACACTCTGTATTCATTTACATGGGAAGAGTATCTGTACATGAATAGATATATGTATGTGTATATATATAATATATGTGTAAATATACATATATATAAAATGTACAAATGAACCAGATTGTGTACACCTAGAACAAATAATATTCTAATCATTACCTTGATTAAAAAATTTAAATTATAACAATAAATAAGATGTACTGAGACATAAAGTTATGGGGTTTTTTACTGGCACATTCCATTCTAATTTACAACCTAGGAACACGACTTCCACGAAAGCTCTGTTATCCTAGTAAGCAGATTTGGGAATGGAGAAACGCTGCCGCCGTTTGGCTTTTTCCCACAACAGCAATTTTAAACCCAGTGCTAAAGGTCACTAAATATTAACAACAATTGCAAGCTGGTAAGTAATACATGCCCTCCAAAAAAATCCTGGGGTTGAAAATCGACCAAAAAATTCAGAAGAGGGCAAACTTTCAAGAAGATAATTTCAAGAGGTATATTTTCCTCGCACTTTTTTTTTAACAACAACCAAAGAAAGGGATGAAAAAATAATTAGGAATTATTAAAGACATGCAAATTCAGTCTACAAAACCGTATCAGCTGACACCTGTCAGAATGACCATCAGCAAAAACTTTTCAAACAAAAAATGCTGAAGGCGCTGTGGAGAAACGCGTACCCTCATCTCTAACTGGGACGAAACTGGTAATAGCCACTAATGAAAACAGAATAGAGGTGGCTTGAACAGGTACAAACTGAGCTACCATATGATTCAGCAGGCACACTCCTGGGCCTATGACCTAAGAAGACACAATTAGAAAGACACAGGCAGGCAA
>NW_021700595.1:0-7783 GCF_005190385.1 Monodon monoceros
ATCTCCTCAGCCCTCCAGTCTCACTAGCACTTCATCACCGCCCCCCCCTTCGTTCTTACGGTCTTCCCATCAATATGGCAACACCCTCTCCCCTAGTACTCAGCAACTCGGTAAGGGATGTGTCTGAGGGGACCGATATAGATGTCTACATGATAGCACAGTGGTGCCTGGGTTTGAAGGTGCGGTTCAAGAGTGGCCCTGTTCCTCAAACCGCTCCATTTGCAACTTGCCAACAAAAATGCGCTTGTCTTTTGTTAAGAGGCCAATCAGGAAAGGGTCTGAATGGAAGCATCCTGTAGCCCAAAGGGTAAGGCTACATTTATAAAGCTCAGAACCGTCCTGCACACTTGTCCAGGGATGAGCTTTCACTTGTCCTCAGCAGTGAGAACTGTGCGTCCCTGAAGGCGTCCCAGGTCACTGGTATTACTTACATCTGGGAAAGTGCTCAGCTGTACGTGGTTGGCAACCCCCACAGGAACATGTGCCAGCCGGGTGAGGTTGTGTGTATATCACACCTCCTGTAGAGTTGCCCTGTCTGGGTGTACCTGCTGCACTGCCCACCCAGGGAACAGAGCACAGGTTAGAGTAGACATACACTACCCGGTCACACATTCTCACACAGACAGCCAAAAAGATTGGTATCTGGTGGAGAACGGGTAGAGAAGTTTCTCTGAGTGCAGCCCGTTTGCACAGTTATGCTGCCATGGAAACCCTGAGAACGCCTGTGAGGGCATCACTACCCAGTGACGTCATATATGGAACCTTTGACTTGAGGGGCAGGCTTGAGGAGGAGGGGCAGTTTTGTGGAGGAGAACAGGGTAGAGGCAAAGGTACTCTGCCTCGCCCCTCACCCCTGGGCCTCCCCACCCACGCCCCAGTCTAGTAGACACCCCACGTGGGGCGTGCCGGTGGGCTGGCACAGCCGCAGGGGCCACAGGAGGGCAAGAGACACCCATATTCTGAGTTTGGCTTGAGAGACAAGATTAACATAAGAGACAGCTAGGTTGTATGGCACTGACCCTAAGAGGCAGAGATTTGTGTGGCCTGGGGAATCAGGGAAGGCTCCTTGGCAGTCGGCCTGAAGGACAAGTGAGATTTGGACCCATGCGGAAGAGAGGGAAGACATTCCAGTTTGGAAGAATAAGGGAAAGACACACTCTTCTCGACCTTGTCGTGCCCCAAATATAAATCCATAGCACCGTCACATTTTTACAACTGAGGACTTAAAGAAACCAAGAGGCTAAGGGGCCTACCCAGTGTTACACAGGTAGTGGAGAGGTGTTCTGCTCAATGGTTAGGTTCATGTCGGGGCTCCAGATTTACAGCTAATAGGAATGTGAGGACAAGCTCATGCCATTTCAAACATTTCCAAGTGATACTGAGAGAGATGTTAAAGGAGCAAAAGGAGGGTGCTGAATGACCTCACAAAGTGGAAATGGTGGGCCCATTTTAACATGAAATTGAAAACAAATTCATGACACAAGGACATAATAGAAAATGACAACATTATCATTACACTCCCCTCTCCCCTAGAAGTAAAACTCATTAGAATCCTCTTTCTCTCCACCATGAAAGGATGAGAGAAAGACTCAGCAGCAGCTCCCATGAAAAACATGGTCAACAGTGTGAAGAGGTGTTTCTAAGACGATTTGGTCCGACTCAGAGAAGGAAAGAGACAACTCTGCCCTTAGCCTGATCAAGCCTACGGGAAGGAACATTTGCGGCAGGCTTTGATAGTGTGGCAATGAGAGACAACCTTCTTTAGGAGGGGACTCCCTGTTGCCGACCTCGAAAAAGCAAAGGTGGGACATTCGTTCACTGGGGCTGTTGCGGAGGCGATGTGCCCGGGAGGTAGAGACTGCTTCGACTACCATTTTAGAGGTTGGGCCACCCTGGTTGAAAACCACAGCACCTTCTATTCCTAAACTGCTTGAATCAGCGGGTGCACGTTAGGACACACGAAGTCAGGCCCCATTTGGAGCAGATTGCCTTTGGGAATGGTAGAATGTAAAATGTGAAGGGGAATGCTCTGGAGGAGCTTTGTCATGGCAGGTGGGCCAGCATGAGACCATTCAGATTCTCCAAGGCTCCAGAGATTACTTGGCTGGGAGCATCCCTCTGATGTGGTAGGGGAACTTCTACCTTAATAGGACCTGGCTGGGCATCCGGGGGAGGCAGAATAAATGGTTTATTAACTACGAGAGCGAGAGACTCACCTGGGGGGTTCCACAAAAGCACTTATAAAGACTTGTACCTGGATTCTTGAGCCAACCCCAAGAAAACTTATCTAGATGTGGAGTAGGGCTCAGGAAGCTGCACTTTTAATAAGCTTCCTGGGCAGTCCCGCCACAGTGGTCCATGGATAGAATGACCAAATTATTGTGTATTCTCGGTTGCTTTTGGGAGTCAAAGCGGGCAATATGAGAAACCGCAGCAGCCCTACGTATAAACAGGGAATATTCAAGGCAAACAGAGGTGTTTAGTTATTCTATGCATGAATCAGATTTGAGAAAAGCTAGCCTGCTGGTTAAAGAACACAGCCCTTACGACAGACAGACCAGATTCTGTCCTACTTACTTGTGTGATTTTGACCAAGTTCTTTTATCCTTCTGACTGTTTCTTCATATGGAAAAGAGCTATGGCTGTACATTTAGCGCAATATTCTCTTCTGGCAGAAGTTGCTCTGGGTCCATGTGTGCTCTCTGCAACGTAATGCTTTACAGTGCGCAAGCATTTTTAAGTCGTTTGCTGAAGTACTACACTTGACTTTTAACTGTTCGTTACTTCGGGCAAAGCTTATGTAGTGCTGCAGAGACTAGAACCTATGCAGGGATAGTGAGAGGATGTTATAAGCTTATTCTGCCGGTTTATGAAAAACTTTTAACCTTTTCTCCTCTTCCTCAACCTGCCACCAAGAGATGAGAAAGAAGGCAGAGCCTGGAAATGCACACCAAGCAATACTTCTGGGGAGTTAGTTGGAGCGGGAGGGCTGACGCCTGAGCCCAGCTCCGCTTAGCCGTGCGGGTCCGCGGCGTGTCCAGCGGCTGTGGCGGAACCCGAGGGTGGTGGGCGTGGGCCCGTGTCGCGGCTGCACTGGAGCGGTGAGTGAGGGCCATGGGCCGTTCTTGCGCGGCCGCCACATTCCCAGACCGCCCGCCAGCCCTCCTGGTTCCTTCGCCGCTCCCCGCCGCCGGGAGCCGGGAGCCCAGAGAAGCCCGCAAACGGGCACCTGCGCCCGCCGCCCGGAGATACACCAGAAATACATCTACACGAGGAACAACTCCTACATAACACCTACTGAACTCTGGCAGAAGACCTCAGACCTCCCAAAAGGGAATAAAGTCCCCACGTACCTGGACGTGTGGATGAAAGGCTCTTGGTGCTGCAGCCAGGAGGCAGTGCTGTGCCTCTGAGGTGGGAGAGTCAACTGCAGGACACTGGTCCACAAGAGACCTCCCAGCTCCACATAATATCAAATGGCGAAAATCTCCCAGAGATCTCCATCTCCACAACAGCACGCAGAATCACTCAACGACCAGCAAGCTACAGTGCTGGACACCCTATGGCAAACAACTAGCAAGACAGGAACACAACCCCACCCATTAGCACAGAGGCTGCCGAAAATCATAATAAGTCCACAGACACCCCAAAACACACCAACACACGTGGACCTGCCCACCAGAAAGACAAGATCCAGCCTCATCCACCAGAACACAGGCACTACTGCCCTCCACCTGGAAGCCTACACAACCCACTGAAACAACTTTAGCCACTGGGGACAGACACCAAAAACAAAGGGAACTACGAACGTGCAGCCTGCAAAAAGGAGACCCAAAACACAGTAAGAGAAGCAAAATGAGAAGACAGAAAAACACACATCAGATGAAGGAGCAAGATAAAAACACACCAGACCTAACAAATGAAGAGGAAATAGGCAGTCTACCTGAAAGAGAATTCAGAATAATGATAGTAGAGAGGATCCAATATCTTGGAAATAGAATAGACAAAATGCAAGAAACATTTAACAAGGACCTAAAAGAACTAAAGATGAAACAAACAATGATGAACAATGCAAGAAATGAAAATAAAAATACTCTAGATGGGATTAATAGCAGAATAACAGGCAGAAGAACGGATAAGTGACCTGGAAGATAAAATAGTGGAAATAACTACTGCAGAGCAGAATAAAGAAAAAAGAATGAAAAGAACTGAGGACAGTCTCAGAGGCATCTGGGACAACATTAGACGCACCAACTTTCAAATTATAGGGGTTCCAGAAGAAGAAGAGAAAAACAAAGGGACTGAGAAAATATTTGAAGAGATGATAGTTGAAAACTTCCCTAATATGGGAAAGGAAATAGTTAATCAACTCCAGGAAGCACAGAGTCTCATACAGGATAAATCCAAGGAGAAATACGCCAAGACACATATTTATGAAACTGTCAAAAATTGAATTCAAAGAAAACATATTAAAAGCAGCAAGGGAAAAACAACAAATAACACACAAGGGAATCCCCATAAGGTTAAAAGCTGATCTTTCAGCAGAAACTCTGCAAGCCAGAAGGGACTGGCAGGACATATTTCAAGTGATGAAGGAGAAGAACCTATAACCAAGATTACTCTACCCAGCAAGGATCTCATTCAGATTTGATGGAGCAATTAAAAGCTTTAGAGACAAGCAAAAGCTGAGAGAGCTCAGCACCACCAAACCAGCTTTACAACAAAGGCTAAAGGAACTTCTCTAGGCAAGAAACCCAACAGAAGGAAAAGACCTACAATAACGAACCCAAAACAATTAAGAAAATGGGAATAGGAACATACATATAGAAAATTACCTTAAATGTAAATACACTAAATGCTCCCACCAAAAGACACAGATTGGCTGAATGGATACAAAAACAAGACCCATATAGATGCTGTCTACAAGAGACCCGCTTCAGACCTAGAGACACATACAGACTAAAAGTAAGGGGATGGAAAAAGATATTCCATGCAAATGGAAACCAAAAGAAAGCTGGAGTAGCAATTCTCATATCAGTCAAAATAGACTTTAAAATAAAGACTATTAGAAGAGACAAAGGACACTACATAATGATCAAGGGATCGATCCAAGAAGAAGATATAACAATTGTAAATATTTATGCACCCAGCATAGGAGCACCTCAATACACAAGGCAAATACTAATAGCCATAAAAGGAGAAATCGACAGTAACACATTCATAGTAGGGGACTTTAACACCCCACTTTCACCAATGGACAGATCATCCAAAATGAAAATAAATAAGGAAACACAAGCTTTAAATGATACGTTAAACAAGATGGACTTAATTGATATTTATAGGACATTCAATCCAAAAACAACAGAATACACATTTTTCTCAAGTGCTCGTGGAACATTCTCCAGGATAGATCATATCTTGGGTCACAGATCAAGCCTTGGTAAATTTAAGGAAATTGAAATTGTATCGAGTACCTTTTCCGACCAAAACGCTATGAGACTAGACATCAATTAGAGGAAAAGATCTGTAAAAACTACAATCACGTGGAGGCTAAACAATACACTACTTAATAACGAAGTGATCACTGAAGAAGTCAAAGAGGAAATCAAAAAATACCTAGAAGCAAATGACAATGGAGACACGACGACCCAAAACTTATGGGATGCAGCAAAAGCGCTTCTAAGAGGGAAGTTTATAGCAATACAATCCTACCTTAAGAAACAGGAAACATCTCGAATAAACAACCTAAACTTGCATCTAAAGCAATTAGAGAAAGAAGAAGAAAAAAAGCCCAAAGTTAGCAGAAGGACAGAAATCATAAAGATCAGATCAGAAATAAATGAAAAAGAAATGAAGGAAACGATAGCAAAGATCAATAAAACTAAAAGCTGGTTCTCTGAGCAGATAAACAAAATTGATGAACCATTAGCCAGATTCATCAAGAAAAAAAGGGAGAAGAGTCAAATCAATAGAATCAGAAATGAAAAAGGAGAAGTAACAACTGACACTGCAGAAATACAAAAGATCATGAGAGATTACTACAAGCAACTCTATGCCAATAAAATGGACAACATGGAAGAAGTGGACAAATTCTTAGAAATGCACAAGGTGCCAAGACTGAATCAGGAAAAAACGGAAAATATGAACAGAACAACCACAAGCACTGAAATTGAAACTGTGATTAAAAATCTTCCAACAATCAAAAACCCAGGACCAGATGGCTTCACAGGCGAATTCTATCAAACGTTTAGAGAAGAGCTAACAGCTATCCTTCTCAATCCCTTCCAAAATACAGCAGAGGGAGGAACACTCCCAAACTCATTCTACGAGGCCACCATCACCCTGATACCAAAACCAGACAAGGATGTCACAAAGAAAGGAAACTACAGGCCAATATAACTGATGAACATAGATGCAAAAATCCTGAACAAAATACTAGCAAACAGAATCCAAGAGCACATTCAAAGGATCATACACCATGATCAAGTGGGGTTTATTCCAGGAATGCAAGGATTCTTCAATATACGCAAATCAATCAATGTGATACACCATATTAACAGATTGAAGGAGAAAAACCATATGGTCATCTCAATAGATGCAGAGAGAGCTTTCGACAAAATTCAACACCCATTTATGATAAAAACCCTGCAGAAAATAGGCATAGAGGGAACTTTCCTCAACATAATAAAGGCCATATATGACAAACCCACAGCCAACACCATCCTCAATGGTGAAAAACTGAAAGAATTTCCACTAAGGTCAGGAAAAAGACAAGGTTGCCCACTCCCACCACTCTTATTCAACATAATTTTGGAAGTTTTAGCCACAGCAATCAGAGAAGAAAAGGAAATAAAGGGAATCCAAATCGGAAAAGAAGAAGTAAAGCCGTCACTGTTTGCAGATGACATGATACTATACATAGAGAATCCTAAAGATGCTACCAGAAAACTACTAGAACTAATCAATGAATTTGGTAGAGTTGCAGGAAACAAAATTAATGCACAGAAATCTCTTGCATTCTTATACACTAACGATGAAAAATCTGAAAGTGAAATGAAGAAAACACTCCCATTTACCATTGCAACAAAAAGAATAAAATATCTACGAATAAACCTACCTAAGGAGACAAAAGACCTATATGAAGAAAATTATAAGACACTGATGTAAGAAATTACAGATGATACAAATAGATGGAGAGATATACCATGTTCTTGGATTGGAAGAATCAACATTGTGAAAATGACTCTACTACCCAAAGCAATCTACAGAGTCAATGCAATTCCTATCAAACTATCACTGGCATTTTTCACAGAACTAGAAGTAAAAATTTCACAATTTGTATGGAAACACAAAAGACCCCAAATAGCCAAAGCTATCTTGAGAACGAAACACGGAGCTGGAGGAATCAGGCTACCTGAGTTCAGACTCTACTACAAAGCTACAGTAATCAAGACAGTATGGTACTGGCACAAAAACAGAGAGATAGATCAATGGGGCAGGATAGAAAGCCCAGAGATAAACCCACACACATATGGTCACCTTATCTTTGATAAAGGAGGCAGGAATGTACAGTGGAGAAAGGACAGCCTCTTCAATAAATTGTGCTGGGAAAACTGGACAGGTACATGTCAAAGTATGAGATTAGATCACTCCCTAACAGCATACACAAAAATAAGCTCAAAATGGATTAAAGACCTAAATGTAAGGCCAGACACTATCAAACTCTTAGAGGAAATCATAGGCAGGACACTCTATGACATAAATCACAGCAAGATCCTTTTTG
>NW_021700596.1:0-1213 GCF_005190385.1 Monodon monoceros
TGTGGCAGTGGGCCAAGCCCCTTGGTGACTGTAGTTTATCCTACCTGGATGGCATTCTTGCATTGTTCCATTTCAAGTGGTCCCAGTTTTTGCACTAATACTCCAATGGCGATTCACTTTTCACCAGGAATGTAAAGATCAAAGGGTTTAGTTAAATTAGGGAGTTCCAGGGCAAGGGTCTGAATTGACTGCTCTTTCCATTCTTGAAAGGCCACTTCTGGATTCTATTCAAAAGGATCATCATCTTTTCCTTTCAGTGTTTCATATAGAGGCCCAGCTAGTAGACTGTAGTTAGGGATCCAGAAGCAGCAAACCTGGCCTCCCCAGGAACCCCTAAGCTGTCTTCTAGCTTTAGATATGGGTAAGGCTGTAAATTGTTTCTTCCCTTTCCTGGGATGGGCTTCTCTGACCTTCTGTGAGAATGAAGCCCAGGCAGGTCACCTTAGTCTATGATATTTGAGCCTTTTACTTGGACGCCCTCTATCTTTTATTCCCTAGGGAGTTCAGAGTCCTCCTTAGTGGGGCAGGCGATCAGAATGTCATCTGCTTATTGAAGGAGGGCTCCCTTTTCCAGAGATACAACTTTTAAGTGTTTAGCTAACGTTTCCCAAAAGATCGTGTGGGAATTTTTGAAGCCTTGGGGGAGGACGGCCCAGCCGTTTTGTTTTTTGTTGTATGTTGAGGTCTGCCACTCAGAAGCCGAAATTGCTTGTGACGCTGGGACTAATGGAATACAGAAGAAGGCACCGTTGAAGTCTAATACAGAATATCATGTCCTGGTGGATGGTAGAATGACCATCAGGGTGTAGGATTTAGGAACTACTGGAGGTATATCTTCGGTGGCTTCACTGACTGTCCTGACATCTTTTACCAGGTCCCCAGCAGCTCACAGGGCTCTCGTGGTCAGGCCAATAACAGGATATGGAGCTCATCTTGGCAGGTCCCCTGCAGCCAACAGGGCTCTCATGGTTACCCTCTTCCAGGATATGGAGCTCACCTGGGCCGGTCGCCAGCCTCCCACAGGGCTGTCGTGGTCAGGCACCTCCCAGGATACAGAGCTCCACTGGGCAGGTACCACGCCAGGGCTGGGCACACAGGATCCGTGCACATAGCCCTCGTTGCAGAGCACCCCCAGCTCAGCTGTCGTTCAGAGCTGACACAGAGCGCCTCAGAGCAGGACTTGAACTAACAAACAGCAGCTCCGACAGGTCTG
>NW_021700597.1:0-2634 GCF_005190385.1 Monodon monoceros
ACCCTCCCTATCCCACCCCTCTAGGTGGTCACAAAGCACCGAGCTGATCTCCCTGTGCTATGCGGCTGCTTCCCATTAGCTATCTATTTTACGTCTGGTAGTGTATATATGTCCATGCCACTCTCTCACTTTGTCACAGCTTACCCTTCCCCCTCCCCATATCCTCAAATCCATTCTCTAGTAGGTCTGTGTCTTTATTCCTGTCTTACCCCTAGGTTCTTTACGACATTTTTTTTTCCTTAGATTCCATATATATGTGTTAGTATATGGTATTTGTCTTTCTCTTTCTGACTTACTTCACTCTGTATGACAGACTCTAGGTCCATCCACCTCATTACAAATAGCTCAATTTCGTTTCCTTTATGGCTGAGTAATATTCCATTGTATGTATGTGCCACATCTTCTTTATCCATTCATCTGATGATGGACACTTAGGTTGTTTCCATCTCCTAGCTATTGTAAACAGAGCTGCAATGAACATTTTGGTACATGGTTCTTTTTGAATTATGGTTTTCTCTGGGTATATGCCCAGTAGTGGGATTGCTGGGTCATATGGTTTTTATCCAAAACCTTACTATAATATCAGCACAAATAAAATCATAGTAACAATGATTAACCAGAGTTTATGTTGCTGCCCTGCAGGCACTCATAAGGTATCTGCTTGTGCAGTCTTCTCTAAGGACTCTCAGATTTTCTGGAGTCAGATAGAGGTGTATAAAACAAAACAAATCAAAACAGCAAATATCCAAAAATATCTGTTGCCAATAGTTACTAATGGAAAATCAAAATTTCAGAATCAATATACTTTCATGCCACATATTTTATTTTTTCTTGTTATTTATTTATTTATTTTTGCATCTTTATTGGAGTATAATTGCTTTACAATGTTGTGTTAGTTTCTGTTGTATCACAAAGTGAACCAGCTATGTATACATACATCCCCATATCTCCTCCCTCTTGTATCTCCCTCCCACCCTCCCTATCCCACCCCTCTAGGTGGTCACAAAGCACCGAGCTGAGCTCCCTGTGCTATGCAGCTGCTTCACACTGACTATCTATTTTACATTTGGTAGTGTACGTATGTTGATGCTTCTCTCACTTCGTCTCAGCTTCCCCTTCACCCCCACCCGTGTCCTCAAGTCCTTTCTCTACATCTGCATGTTTATTCCTGTCCTGCCCCTGGGTTCTTTAGAACCTTTTTTTTTTTTTTTTTAGATTCCATATATATGTGTTAGCATACTGGTATTTGTTTTTCTGTTTCTGACTTACTTCACTCTGTATGACAGACCGTATGTCCATCCACCTCACTACAAATAACTCAATTTTGTTTCTTTTTATCACGCCACATATTTTAAAAGGTAAAAATGAAGTTTACCAAAAAAAAAGAAAAATATAATAATAGCTTAGTTCTTGAACAAAAATGACCCTTTAAGGCAATATTTCCCTTAGGTTTTCTGAATATTGTGAGTTTCCTTGTTTTCAAATGTATTTTAATCTATTTTTTATATTTGTATCATCCGTTTTTCCCTTCAAATTGCCTACTTGAAGCTTGTTCAGTTCTTTCCATCTGAATCATAAAGCGATTCCTGGAAGAGGTGGGTGGGGAGGTCTGGTGCAATCCTCGTGTATAAAAGAGGATCAATGGGTTTAGAAAGGAGCCTTAGGATCACTAAGCTCTGGCTGGTGGCACTTTTCACACATTTTTCCTGCATCAAACTTTTGAGAAAATAGTCATAGTTGTAATCTAAGTCTAGGGACTGTGGTCTTTCTCTGCATCACTGCCCACATCTGGCTGCCATGTTGCTTCTTTGACTTCTAATTCCCTGAAATTGGTGTCTGGGGCTTCTTGGGCTCCCAGAACGAGACACTCCCTCCACAGGTGAGTCTAAAGATGCCCATCTCCCACATCCCTGACAAGGGTGACATCTCCTGATGCTCCAGCATGGCCATCCCTTGAGGTGCCAGAGGTGTGTTGGTTCCACGTGGAAGCAGAGAGGAGACCCTCTCTGAAGCCTCCCACTCCTCACAAACGCACCAGGCATCTTCCACAATCCAAAAACTTCGGTGTCCCATAATGTCGTGCTGCCCTAACTGCCTGAGAGCAGCTTATTCCTTGAGGGAGGCAACCTGTGGAAGCTGAAAATGTACGCTGAGAGGAGACACAAGCCATAGCTCTCAACACAACTCCATCACTCACCTGTCTGCAGGTTTGGCAAATAATTCAACCACTGCTAGGACACTATTTTTATCATCTGGAAAGAGGGGGTAATAGTTTATGTCCTCCCCGTATCTCAAGACTCTTATGAGAATCCAGCGAGGCAATACATGTAGTGGTACCCTGTACAAGTAAGACATGCCGGGCCAGCAGAGGAAACTGCTATGTGTACAGCTCCATGGTTGCACTTTGCATCTCCATTAAACATTTACAGGACATTCCCCAATCTCAAATGTGGGCTTCTTACAAGTATACAGTAAATCCAGGATTGCTATCTAATGCATTCAGTATTCAGAATGTGTGTTTTGTTATTGATTTATTGATAAATTCTCTATACAGTCACCTGGATTAATGATATCTATCCTGAACAACTGCTAAGCTAGTGATCATAGACCTGCTTTCACTCAACTCTTCTACTC
>NW_021700598.1:0-268 GCF_005190385.1 Monodon monoceros
GCTCCTCCTGCCTGCCTCACTCCCAGCCCCTTGGTGATGTATGTCATCTGGATTGAGGCTCCGTGTGCTGGGTTACTCACATTTCGGTGATGAGGCCCCACTGGTGTGAGGACACTCCAGCCTGGTTCCCATTCCCTTGGTGATGTGGGCCCTCTGGTGAGAGTCTGATCCTCTTTGGGTTCCTCAAACTTTTGTGAGGTGGGCCCTCTGCTCTGAGGTCACTCCTGCCTGGCTGGCACACCCCTCATAGGTGACGGCGGCCCTCTTG
>NW_021700598.1:368-1037 GCF_005190385.1 Monodon monoceros
CTGTGAGGTAGGCCCTCTGCTGTGAGGTCACTCCTGCATGGCTGTCACGCGTCCCCTTGACGACATGGGCCCTCAGTTGGGAGTTTGTGCCTGCTTGGAGTCTCCTCCTCTTGGTAATGGGGGCCCTCTGGCGTCAGGCCCTAACTTCTGGGCTCCCAAAATTCTCTGATGTGTGCCCTGTGGTGCGAGTACGCTTATGCCATGTTCCCAACCACATGGAATGTGGGCCTTCTGCTCTGGGGTCCCAACGGCGGGGTTGCTCACAGTTTCATGATGAGGGCCCTCTGTTTTGAGTTCAGTCATGTCTGGATCCCATAGCCTCGCTGCTCCTGGCCGCCTGCTGGGAGGTTCCAACTGCGGGATTCCTCACCATTTTTATTCTGTGGGCCCTATGTTTTGAAGCTCCTCCTGCCTGCCTCACTCCCAGCCCCTTGGTGATGTATGTCATCTGGATTGAGGCTCCGTGTGCTGGGTTACTCACATTTCGGTGATGAGGCCCCACTGGTGTGAGGACACTCCAGCCTGGTTCCCATTCCCTTGGTGATGTGGGCCCTCTGGTGAGAGTCTGATCCTCTTTGGGTTCCTCAAACTTTTGTGAGGTGGGCCCTCTGCTCTGAGGTCACTCCTGCCTGGCTGGCACACCCCTCATAGGTGACGGCGGCCCTCTTG
>NW_021700599.1:0-6203 GCF_005190385.1 Monodon monoceros
ATCATGAGAGATTACTACAAGCAACTCTATGCCAATAAAATGGACAATCTGGAAGAAATGGAAAAATTCTTAGAAATGCACAACCTGCCAAGACTGAATCAGGAAGAAATAGAAAATATGAACAGACCAATCACAAGCACTGAAATTGAAACTGTGATTAAAAATCTTCTAACAAATAAAAGCCCAGGACCAGATGGCTTCACAGGCGAATTCTATCAAACATTTAGAGAACAGCTAACACCTATCCTTCTCAAACTCTTCCAAAATATAGCAGAGGGAGGAACATTCACAAACTCATTCTATGAGGCCAGCATCACCCTGATACCAGAACCAGACAAGGGTGTCACAAAGAAAGAAAACTACAGGCCAATATCACTGATGAACACAGATGTAAAAATCCTCAACAAAATACTAGCAAACAGAATCCAACAGCACATTAAACACATCATACACCATGATCAAGTGAGGTTTATTCCAGGACTGCAAGTATTCTTCAATATACGCAAATCAATCAATGTGATAAACCATATTAACAAATTGAAGGAGTAAAACCATATGGTCATCTCAATAGATGCAGAGAAAGCTTTCAACAAAATTCAACACCCATTTATGATAAAAACCTTCGAGAAAGTAGGCACAGAGGGAACTTTCCTCAACATAATAAAGGCCATAGATGACAAACCCACAGCCAACATTGTCCTCAATGGTGAAAAACTGAAAGCATTTCGACTAAGATCAGGAACAAGACAAGGTTGCCCATTGTCACCACTCTTATTCAACATAGTTTTGGAAGTTTTAGCCCCATGGAAGTTTTAGTCCCAGCAATCAGAGAAGAAAAGTAAATAAAAGGATTCCAAATTGGAAAAGAAGAAGTAAAGCTGTCACTGTTTGCACATGACATGATACTACACATAGAGAATCCTAAAGATGCTACCAGAAAACTACTAGAGCTAATCAATGAATTTGGTACAGTAGCAGGATACAAAATTAATGCACAGAAATCTCTGCCATTCCTATACACTAATGATGAAAAATCTGAAAGTGAAATCAAGAAAACACTCCCATTTACCATTGCAACAAAAAGAATAAAATATCTAGGAATAAACCTACCTAAGGAGACAAAAGACCTGTATGCAGAAAATTATAAGACACTGATGAAAGAAATTAAAGATGATACAAATAGATGGAGAGATATACCATGTTCTTGGATTGGAAGAATCAACACTGTGAAAATGACTCTACTACCCAAAACAATCTACAGATTCAATGCAATCCTTATCAAACTACCAATGGCATTTTTCACAGAACGAGAACAAAAAATTTCACAATTTGTATGGAAACACAAAAGACCCCGAATAGCAAAAGCAATCTTGAGAATGAAAAACGGAGCTGGAGGAATCAGGCTCCCTGACTTCAGACTATACTACAATGCTACAGTAATCAAGACATTATGGTACTGGCACAAAACCAGAAAGATAGATCAATGGAACAGGATATAAAGCCCAGAGGTAAACCCATGCACATATGGTCACCTTATCTTTGATAAAGGAGGCTGGAATGTACAGTGGAGAAAGGAAAGCCTCTTCAATATGTGGTGCTGGGAAAACTGGACAGATACATGTAAAAGTATGAGATTAGATCACTCTGTAACACCATACACAAAAATAAGCTCAAAATGGATTAAAGACCTAAATGTTAGGCCAGAAACTATCAAACTCTTAGAGGAAAACATAGGCAGAACACTCTATGACATAAATCACAGCAAGATCCTTTTTGACCCACCTCCTAGAGAAATGGAAATAAAAACAAAAATAAACAAATGGGACCTAATGAAACTTCAAAGCTTTTGCACAGCAAAGGAAACCATAAACAAGACCAAAAGACAACCCTCAGAATGGGAGAACATATTTGCAAATTAAGCAACTGACTAAGGATTAAGCTCCAAAATTTACAAGTAGCTCATGCAGCTCAATAACAAAAAAACAAACAACCCAATCCAAAAATGGGCAGAAGACCTAAATAGACATTTCTCCAAAGAAGATATACAGACTGCCAATTAACACATGAAAGAATGCTCAACATCATTAATCATTAGAGAAATGCAGATCAAAACTACAATGAGATATCATCTCACACCAGTCAGAATGGCCATCATCAAAAAATCTAGAAACAATAAATGCTGGAGAGAGTGTGGAGAAAAGGTAACACTCTTGCACTGCTGGTGGGAATGTGAATTGGTACAGCCACTATGGAGAACAGTATGGAAGTTCCTTAAAAATCTACAAATAGGGGGCTTCCCTGGTGGCGCAGTGGTTGGGAGTCCACCTGCCAATGCCGGGAACACGGGTTCGTGTCCCAGTCCAGGAGGATCCCACATGTCGCGGAGCAGCTAAGCCCATGAGCCATGGCCGCTGGGCCTGCGCGTTCAGAGCCTGTGCTCTGCAACGGGAGAAGCCACGACAGTGGGAGGCCCACATACCGCCAAAATAATAAAAAAGAAAACTACAAATGAAAAGAAAACTACAAATAGAACTACCATATGAGCCAGCAATCCCACTACTGGGCATATACCCTGAGAGAACCATAATTCAAAAAGAGTCATGTACCAAAATGTTCATTGCAGCTCTATTTACAATAGCTAGGAGATGGAAACAACCTAAGTGTCCATCATCGGATGAATGGATAAAGAAGATGTGGCACATATATACAATGGAATATTACTCAGCCATAAAAAGAAATGAAATGGAGCTATTTGTAATGAGGTGGATGGACCTAGAGTCTGTCATACAGAGTGAAGTAAGTCAGAAAGAGAAAGACAAATACTGTATGCTAACACATATATATGGAATTTAAGAAAAAGAAATATGAAGAACCTAGGGGTAAGACAGGAATAAGACACAGACCTACTAGAGAATGGACTTGGGAACGGTAAGCTGTGACAAAGTGAGAGAGTGGCATGGACATATATACACTACCAAACGTAAAATAGATAGCTAGTGGGAAGCATCCGCATAGCACAGGGAGATCAGCTCAGTGCTTTGTGACCACCTAGAGGGGTGGGATAGGGAGGGTGGGAGGGAGGGAGACACAAGAGGGAAGAGATATGGGAACATATGTATATGTATAACTGATTCACTTTGTTATAAAGCAGAAACTAACACACCATTGTAAAGCAATTATACTCCAATAAAGATGTTAAAAAAAAAAAAAAAAAGAAAGAAATAGGCATTTTGAGGAATCCATTCCGGCAAGGATGGTGGCAGATCAAGTTTCCAGAGGTAGAGGTTCTGAAGATAGTTTTCATTATTCAACATTGATGGAGCAGGTGGCAACATCTGCACCCAGTGACTTAGCAGTGATGTTGCCACTGGAACAGTTCTTTTGAGTGATTTTGGCTGTTTACCCCAGCCTGCTTCAAGCCTGATTATCTGGACCTCTGAAATATTCTGTCAGCTATGTAATGTTTTTAAACAAATTTCTTGTAGGTTAAACTAAGTAGGGTTGGTCTCCCTTTGCAATTAAGAATACTGAATAGGCAGTATGACCTAAGGAAAAGAAGCCTTCTTCAGAATGAGCAATCTGTTGTCAACAACTAACACAATCATTTAAAAAAGTATTTTATAAAGGGTATAACATACATACATGCAGCCAAATGCACAAATCTTAAATGTATAGGATTTTTACATGGGCACAGGTACTGGTAAACCACCACTCTGATCAAGATAAAAACATTTCCAGCATCCCAGAAGGTACCTTTGCTAATGCACTAACTTTTAATGCATTTCATCACTTTTGAGTATTTAAAAAATGGACAATTAGATATAAACAGGAAAATGTGTGGGTAGATTCAATGGATCCAAATTCAAGGCACTAAGAACTAATGATATGATATAAATTCAATACATTGTATTGTGATTCTGAAGTTCATTACAAATATAAATTCAACAACTTACGTGAACTTATCCATGGCACTTACAGAGAAAGGTAGGTAAGTTATGTATGTGAAACTCTTTAGGGGAAAAAAAAGCAATTTTCACCCTTACCTGCTCCTCAGGGATTGGATCCTTGTCTGCAATGTGTAGAGGAGGTTGCATCAAAGGTACCACAGTACAGTGTGGGTTTTCACATGCCATTTCAGGTTTGCCTTAAAAAAAACACAGAAATGAGTGAACATCTATTAAAGTTAACAAAAGTAATATCTATAGACTTACAATTTAAGTTAAACTCTTGGAGAAGAAAAACCTGTTTTTTCTCTCCCTTTTTCACCTTACCATAGTATCTGTCACACAGTAGGTACTCTAAATACTTGCTGAACAATCAACTTTGTTCATTGCACAGAAACAGGCTCAAGACAGACTCACTGTTCCCTACAAAAAACAAACTTTGATCTTGTACTTCGCTTAAACTATTTTTATTCTCAGGAGCAGTTAGGATTGGCAATGAGTTTCACAAGTAAATAGATTGAAAAGATCACCCAGGTGAGCTTAACTTTAATTATTTAAAATTGGTGTTTGGCATCTAATCTCGGGGTTACTTGGCCTCATGTCCAGCTCTCTATCTTTTATCATTATCTCTCTACTTTCAAGAAGCAGGGGTTAAGCCTCTAGGTTTTTACCTTTCAAGAGTAATGATAGATACATGGTTGGGAACAGAGCTGGGGGGACTCTCAGCTGGCATGGGCTGGTGTGGTCAAAGCAAGCTAGGCTGGGGTGGGAAGAACCTTCAGTAGGTGTGAATCAGCAGAAATGTGACTTAGCCCACAGCAGCAGGCGATTGGTTACATACAAAGGATTGAGTAAATAAGTAAATATATTGAAACTAATGACAGCCAAGCTTCTCATAATCACAAAAGGGAGGAACAAATATAGAGGGGGGAAGGCCAGAATAAACTATGTGGTATTAGAATTGAATTGGAGGTATTGGTATGAACTCATGGCTTACAACATATATGGATAGACAGATACAGAAATAGAGATGGAGTGTATACATGTATATACAGAGATATATTTCACAGCTCTGTACACTGAGAAGTGGTAAAAGAAGTAACATCCCAATGGCTCTGAGCATACCCAGCACCTAGATCTTGGTTTCTAAATGTCATTTTCCATTAAAAGGAATGAGGGCTTCTTGGAGACAAGGCTGACGTTATGGCTGGAGGCAGGGAAAGTATGAGACAAAGTAAAGAAGTGCTCAAAGAATGATGGTGACACGAATCACCTTGAATGGGCTCCCTCTGGTCAAACTTTGGACAACCTGGGCAACAATATAACATAAAAGTAACAAACTATGATCTATTGAATAAAATAAGAATCCATATATCCACGCTGATATAAATAAGTAAATAAGTGGAAAGGGGGGGCGATGCTTAACCTTAAAATAGAGTGTCAACTAGTTAAGTGTAAATGGAAAATGGAAGTAGAAAATTACCATGTGGCAACCATCACAGTAATACCCAATTCAAGCAAGAACTATCAATGGATGCTAAAACTAGTGGGTGAAAACATTTTAAGCTAATTTATTCTATTCACTCATAAAATTCACTCTTTTTTGTATATACAATTTTATGAGTTTAGACAAATTAGAGTCATGTAATCACCTCTACCACCACAATCATGATACAGAATAGTTCTATTACGTCAAAACATTTACTTATGCTGCCTCTTTATACCCTACTCCTCCCTCCATATCCAACTCCTAGTAACCATTGATATGTTTCCTGTTCCTATTAAATTTTATCATTTTCAGAATGTCATATAAATGGAATCATACAGTATGTAGTGATTTGAGTCTGTCCTCTTCTGATTAGCATAGTGCATCTTCCATCTTATTAATGTATCAGTAGTTCACTTCTTTTTTATTTCTGAGTAGTATTCCACCGTATGCGTGGATATAATGGCTTACCTATTCATCAGCTGAAGGAGCCTTGGGCTATTTCCTGATTTTGATGGCATACTACGGGTATGTAAAAGAATGTCTGTTTTTCAAAAATGTGAACAGAACTATTTAGGGGTAATGGGGTTTCATGTCCGTATCTTACTCTCAAATGGTTCAGAATAATACCACCAAAAGAATTTAAAGACAGATACACAGAGAGATAAAGCAAATGTGGTAGAATGTCAACAACTGGGGAATCTGGATGAACGGTACTTAGAATTATTATTCTCGTGATATTCCTATAATTTTGAAATAACTAAAAAAAAAAA
>NW_021700599.1:6603-8545 GCF_005190385.1 Monodon monoceros
AAAAAAAAAAAAAAAAAGAAAGATTGAAAAAAAATAAACCTGCCTGGCCCTTACAGTTAAAAATATAAATCTACTTTAGGGATAAATGAGACACTGTGGATGCATGGGATGTTTTATCATATTTTGACATGAAATATTATGTCAATATGAAATATTAAGATGTCTATTACTGAAAAATAAATTTTCAATTTAATTACATTCCAATCAAAACCCACTGCAGCTCCAGTTAAAGATCGTGACGGGGCTTCCCTGGTGGCGCAGTGGTTGAGAGTCCCCCTGCCGATGCAGGGGACGCAGGTTCGTGCCCCGGTCCAGGAGGATCCCACGTGCCGCGGAGCGGCTGGACCCGTGAGCCATGGCTGCTGGGCCTGCGCGTTCAGAGCCTGTGCTCCGCAACGGGAGAGGCCAGAGCAGTGAGAGGCCCGCGTACCACAAAAAAATTAAAAGATGGTGATGGAGGAAAATCCTGAACCCTGCTCCTGCCGCAGACATGCCCAATTTTCAGCTACATATGGAACAATTTCCTTTGAAGAAAACCCAATATTATTTGAGTGACTCATACACATCAAGTGAATGTGGGGAAATAAATCCATATTGAAGTATGTAGACAAGGGTCAGATACTACTTCACCATAAAGCCTAACTCCAGCACAGGAGCCCACAGTTTGGAGGAAACTCAAAACCCCAAGCTTCTCCTTGAGCTACCCAACTTTTAAGCTGCACCTGAGACACAAGTCCCCAAAACATCTAGCTTTGAAAGCCAATGGGACATGTGTTCAGGAGACCAACAAAGCTATAGCAAACTGAGAAACATTTCTTAAAGGGCTCATGCACATTAACCCACACACCCCAGAGTCCAGCACAGCATCAACCAACTGCAAAGAGCCCAGACTTTCCATGAAAGAGTCTTATTTGCTTATTTTAAAGCAATGACCTTTAAAGGGGCAGGCATATAATTTAACACACATCTGTGGGTCTCCTGAAATACTCTCCATGGATGGAGGTTGGTGGCTGCCATCTTTGTGCCCTTCCTCTGCCTTGCTCCAGCTCACCAGTATCTCCCAGACAGGAGTTTGTATCCTCATCTAGCACCCCAGTTTTTGTGGCTGCCACCCAGAGGATGTCCCTTGACCACCTGGCTCTGGTGGCCAGCAGGGCTTGCATTCCTGTGTCCCATGGAACAGTCCTTGGCCAATTACCACTCCCAGGGCACAGCACAGAAAATAGACTAAAGCACATACTCAGTCTTTCTGTGAAAGAGGCTTATTTGCTTGTTCTGGAGCCTGAGGGACCAGCTTCTGGTCTGGCACACATGTAGGATCCTATTGAGATGCTCTCTAGGAACTCCAGGGATGGAGGTCAGTAAATGGTATCTATTCATTCTCCCTCTGCCTCACTGGAAGTCACTAGTATCTCTTGGAAAAGAGCTTATACCCATCTGGCACCTGATTTTTGCAGCTGCTGCCCAAGGGACACCTCTAGGTCACCTGGCTCTGGTGGCCAGTGGGGCTTACACTTATGGGTCCTGGGGGACTGTAATCAATGGAGACATTCTTAACCAGCTACCATTCCTAGGGCACACCAAGAAGCAACAGAATGAGGTGCCTAGTCTTTCTGTAAAAGAGGCCTATTAGTTCATCTTCATAGCTATGGCCTGAGAGGCAGGCTTCTAATTAAACACACTTCTTAGGGCCACCTGTAATCTTCTCCAGAGACCTCAGAGGGTGGGTGCTAACTTTATACTTTCTCACCACCTCCTTCCAGGGTATCACCCAGATGGAATTTTGTATATGCTGCCCCAGTTCTTGTGGCTGCCACCCAGGGATGGCAGTTGATCGCCTGTCTTTGATAACCAGGGGGACTTAACCTTGTGGTCCCATAGGAGAGAGAGAGAGAGAGAGAGAGAGAGAGAGAGAGAGAGAGAGAGAGAGAGAGAGAGAGAG
>NW_021700600.1:0-1356 GCF_005190385.1 Monodon monoceros
GGTCTGTGATGTGCTTTAGGCCCACATCATCACTTACCTAGATGCCACCAACGTCCCCTGTTATCTACCACTGGTAGCTCACCATCACGTCCTGACAGGAGTCTGAAAACACATTGAGGGAATGTGTCTGATAGCCATATCATTCTAGGGTACACCTTCAGATACCCTTGGTCAGTTGCATACTTCTGAGACTCATCAACATTACCTGGGCACTTGCAGAAGTCTGCGACTAAACCCTAGTAAGAGGTACCTTCTTCTCTTGAAGAGGTATTTCAAATTCCATGCTCACTACTCTGGTGATGAACAATAGGATAAATTACCTGGATAGCTGCAGAGCCTCTTAGCAGTAGGAGACTATAAAATGGTATTTTGGAACATGAATATAGTAAAACATCGTGTCTCCTTGTGTTGTTAGGGACAAATTAATACCTTTACGGCGCACGAGCCAAACATAAAGCTAATATAGTATCTGTAAGTTAAAATATAAAGAGTCTTCAAGATACCATTAATTGCATACATACCTGAAAATAAGAAGGTCTAATGAATTCATGTGACATCTCGTACCTTCATACTAGCAAACACCGTAACAGGATATCTGCAGGGAGAAAAACTACGGGAACACTGTGTTCGGGCTTTGGGACATCATCCTCTCTTGTGCAGACATCTGAAGACACTTGGTCTACACTCTGCTGTAAGGTCCTCAGCTCCACTTAACTGGCTACTCGCAGGGTCCCATTAACGACCGTCACTAGGTTCAGTGCAATGTCACCACTAATGTAACATGAAGAAACACATTTGACAAGGGAGTTTACGGCAAAAAAACCGTTGCACCTAAAGACAAAACTAAAAAAGCCTGCCTGTAATTAATTCTGATTATTGGCTTCATTAGGGGAATCATCAACACTATGTGGGTCCCGCAGGCACTTCAAGGTTAACACCACGGTTGGGCACACGATCATATCTTGTCTGAGTACCTGTGAAAATTTCATGCTCAACGGGCTGGGGTGGAACAGCAGGGTCGCTTACCCGGATTCCTGCACAGCCCTCCACCACTGCTAAGGTGAGACACACATTCTACCTGAACTCTACACCGATTAGTAGCATGGGTTGGGACAATATCATTTCTTAACTGACCTCTTTAGGAAAAACACATAGTAACAGAAAAGTTACCAAACCATCCACACTTAACCTACCTACCTGTCAGATGGGCAGATTATTTGTAGGGTCCTCAATAAACATAGGTCTACATCGTTACTGACCAGATGAAAGCAAAGTCCCGTCATTGAGCATTACGAGGTTTATCGTGGTCTCTTGACAGAAACCTGAAAAACAAATTGTGACAAATGTGTCTACAGC
>NW_021700601.1:0-2008 GCF_005190385.1 Monodon monoceros
ACTGTAGCTGTGTAGTATAGTCTGAAGTCAGGGAGCCTGATTCCTCCAGCTCCGTTTTTCCTTCTCAAGATTGCTTCGGGGCTTCCCTCATGGTGCAGTGGTTGAGAATCTGCCTGCTGATGCAGGGGACACGGATTCAAGACCTGGCATGGGAGGATCCCACATGCCGTGGAGCTACTAGGCCCGTGAGCCACAACTACTGAGCCTGCGCGTCTGGAGCCTGTGCTCCGCAACAAGAGAGGCTGCGATAGTGAGAGACTCGCGCACTGCGATGAGGAGTGGCCCCCACTTGCCACAACTAGAGAAATCCCTTGCACAGAAACGAAGACCCAACACAGCAAAAATAAATAAATTAATTAATAAACTCCTACACCCAACATGTTCTTTTTTTTTTTTTTTTACTATTAACTTTTTTTTTTTTAACATCTTTATTGGGGTATAATTGCTTTACGATGGTGTGTTAGTTTCTGCTTTATAACAAAGTGAATCAGTTATACATATACATATGTTCCCATATGTCTTCCCTCTTGCGTCTCCCTCCCTCCCACTCTCCCTATCCCACCCCTCCAGGCTGTCACAAAGCACCGAGCTAATTTCCCTGTGCCATGCGGCTACTTCCCATTAGCTATCTACCTTACTACGTTTGTTAGTGTGTATATGTCCATGACTCTCTCTCGCCCTGTCAAAGCTCACCCTTCCCCCTCCCCATATCCTCAAGTCCGTTCTCCAGTAGGTCTGCATCTTTATTCCTGTCTTACCCCTAGGTTCTTCATGACATTTTTTTTTTTTAAATTCCATGTATATGTGTTAGCATACGGTATTTGTCTTTTTCTTTCTGACTTACTTCACTCTGTATGACAGACTCTAGGTCTATCCATCTCATTACAAATAGCTCAATTTCATTTCTTTTTAAGGCTGAGTAATATTCCATTGTATATATGTGCCACATCTTCTTTATCCATTCATCCGATGATGGACACTTAGGTTGTTTCCATCTCCGGGCTATTGTAAATAGAGCTGCAATGAATATTTTGGTACATGACTCTTTCTGAATTTTGGTTTTCTCAGGGTATATGCCCAGTAGTGGGATTGCTGGGTCATATGGTAATTCTATTTGTAGTTTTTTAAGGAACCTCCATACTGTTCTCCATAGTGGCTGAACCAATTCACATTCCCACCAGCAGTGCAAGAGTGTTCCCTTTTCTCCACACCCTCTCCAGCATTTATTGTTTCTAGATTTTTTGATGATGGCCATTCTGACTGGTGTGAGATGATATCTCATTGTAGTTTTGATTTGCATTTCTCTAATGATTAATGATGTTGAGCATTCTTTCATGTGTTTGTTGGCAATCTGTATATCTTCTTTGGAGAAATGTCTATTTAGGTCTTCTGCCCATTTTTGGATTGGGTTGTTTGTGTTTTTGTTATTGAGCTGCATGAGCTGCTTGTAAATTTTGGAGATTAATCCTTTGTCAGTTGCTTCATTTGCAAATATTTTCTCCCACTCTGAGGGTTGTCTTTTGGTCTTGTTTATGGTTTCCTTTGCTGTGCAAAAGCTTTTAAGTTTCATTAGGTCCCATTTGTTTATTTTTGTTTTTATTTCCATTTCTCTAGGAGGTGGGTCAGAAAGGATCTTGCTGTGATTTATGTCATAGAGTGTTCTGCCTATGTTTTCCTCTAAGAGTTTGATAGTTTCTGGCCTTACATTTAGGTCTTTAAAGCATTTTGAGCTTACTTCTGTGTATGGTGTTAGGAAGTGTACTAATCTTATACTTTTACATGTACCTGTCCAGGTTTCCCAGCACCACTTCTTGAAGAGGCTGTCTTTTCTCCACTGTATATTCTTGCCTCCTTTATCAAAGATAAGGTGACCATATGTGTGTGGGTGTATCTCTGGACTTTCTACCCTGTTCCGTTGATCTATATTTCTGTTTTTGTGCCAGTACCATACTGTCTTGATTACTGTAGCTGTGTAGTATAGTCTGAAGTCAGGGAGCCTGATTCCTCC
>NW_021700602.1:0-1285 GCF_005190385.1 Monodon monoceros
GCTTTATTTTAAAGGAAGTAGACTTTTGAGGACTCCTAGGCCTCTCGCGTATGCATCACTTTCCCTCCAAGTTCACTGAATACCTGCAGACCCCTGTGGGCCGGCTTGGCCACTTCGAGAACCATTGGTTGATCCCTCGGAGGCCCTCTGTGCATGCCGAGTGACGGGCAACAGACTGCACGTCCCTCGTGGAGAGCTACATTTCCAGAGTACTCGAACAGCCTCAGGACATTTCTGGTGAGTCTGACTTTGTCATGGCCCTTGTGTGAGCTGCCATGAGAGAACACTGCGCTTTGAGTACTTCGAGGACCTCGTACCTGAAGTTACTGTGCTCGAGGAGAAAGTCAGCATCTGACCATGCTGTGTCGCTAACGGCACACCCCGCATGAACAGATGCCTGGTAGTAAGGCCCTGATTTGCTGTGCAGAAGCGGAGGCGTGCAGCAGTTTCCATGAGGCGGTGGCCTCTGCTCTGCGTACCTGTAACGGTAGCACAGTGTTCTGGACTCCTAGGAGGCTAGCGTGATCACCCTGTTCCCGGGATGAGCACTGAGTACCGCAGGCCCACCTGGGTCTGCTAAGCAACATCCAGGCCCGTAGCCCTTTAGAGCCCCTCTGTGTATGCCGAGCGTAGGGACACGCACTGCACTCTCTTTAGAAGCAGCTTAATTTCCTCAGCCCTCGCACACGATCATGAACACAGTTCTGGCACTTCCCGCATGGCGTCGAAGTCTTACTCATTGCCCTAGTCTGAGCTGAACTCAGAGTAACCCTCGGCTTTGCATTCCATCTAGGACCTCCTGCCTCAAGAAACCGTGCCGCCCAGAGATAGTCGGCCTGCGTTCTTCCTGCCATTCCAGTCCTGCTCTGCCTCTGGCACTGCAGGCTTTTGAAGAGCCACAGACCCAGAGGAGCAGCTGCGGCGTTCCTTGGTTGAGGAAGTTCGTTTGATGCAGAACACCCTACTTCGAGAACTTCAGGCAGACGAGGAAACGCAGGGTGACCTGTGTCTCTTTGGAGTTGTTAGAAACCACAGGGGTGTATGCTGAGTGTGCCCATGGAAAAGGGGGCCTGCTGGAACTAGCCTTGCTTTCCCATCTGGAAGGCTGCATTCATGCTGCCTTGAAGCTACCTGACATTGCCTGCTCTTGACAGGCCTGTAAACCCTGTAAGAATGCTTCGGGGAAAATTATGAGTCTGCTCTGTCTAAACCAGGTGCTTCCATGGCCGCGGTTGAGGTCCGCCTGGCAAGCTCTTGAGCTGAAGGGAATCTCAACGTGTAAACT
>NW_021700602.1:1385-1676 GCF_005190385.1 Monodon monoceros
TTATTTTAAAGGAAATAGACTTTTGAGGACTCCTAGGCCTGTCGGGTATGCATCACTTTCCCTCCAAGTTCACTGATTACCTGCAGACCCCTGTGGGTGGGCTGGGTCACTTCGAGACCCATTGGTTGATCCCTCGGAGGCCCTTTGTTCGTGCCGAGTGATGGGGAACACACCGTACGTCCCTTGAGGAGAACTACATTTCCAGAGTCCTCGAAGAGCCTCAGGACAACATTTCTGGTGAGTCCGACTTTGTCATGGCCCTTGTGTGAGCTGCCATGAGAGAACACTGGG
>NW_021700603.1:0-2116 GCF_005190385.1 Monodon monoceros
TGGGAGCCTCCTCCCCTCGGTGATGAGGGCCCTCTGGCATCAGGCCCGAACTGCTGGGCTCCCCACATTTTCTGATGTGCGCCCACTGGTGTGATGACACTCCTGCCAGGTTCCCATCCCCATGGGGATGTGGGCCTTCTGCTCTGAGGTCCCAAAGGCTGGGTTGCTCACAGTGTCAGGATGTAGGCCCTCTGCTGTGAGTACCCGCCGGCATGGATTCCATAGCCTTGTTGCTCTGGACCACCTGCTTGGAGCTTCCAACTGCTGGATTCCTCACCTTTTTTATTCTATGGACCGTCTATTGTGAGTCTCCACCTGCATGCCTCACTCCCAGCCCCTTCGTGATGTGTGTCCTCTTGTTTGAGGCCACATGTCCTGGGTTCCACACCTTTCGATGATGTGGCCCCACTGGTGTGAGGGCACTCCTGCCTGGTTCCCATCCACTTGGTGATATGTGCCCTCTGGTGAGAGTGTTATCCTGGTTGGGTTCGTCACACTTCTGTGAGGTGGGCCCTCTGCTCTGAGGTCAATCCTGCCTGGGTGGCACACCCCGCCTTGGCGACATCGGCCCTCTGGTGGCAGTTGGAGCCTGCTGGGAGCCTCCTCCCCTTGGTGATGAGGGCGCTGTGGCGTCAGGCCTTAACTGCTGGACTCCCCACATTTTCTGATGTGCGCCCACTGGTGCGATGACACTCCTGCCAGGTTCCCATCCCCATGGGGATGTGGGTCTTGTGCTCTGAGGTCCCAACGGCTGGGTTGCTCACAGTATCATGATGTGGGCCCTCTGCTGTGAGTTCACTGCGGCCTAGATCTCATAGACTCGGTGCCCTGGGCCGCCTGCTGGGAGGTTCCAATTACTGGATTCCTCACCCTTTTTATTCTATGGGCCCGGTGTTGTGAGGCTACTCCTGCCTGCCTCACTCCGAGCCCCTTGGAGATGTGGGTCCTCTGCTTTGAGGCCACATGTGCTGGGTTCCTCACCTTTCTATGATGTGGCCACACTGGTGTTAGGACACTCCTGCGTGGTTCCAATCCCCTTGGTGATGTGAGCCCTCTGGCGAGAGTCTTATCCTGGCTGGGTTCCTCACCCTTCTTTGAGGTAGGCCCTCTGCCGTGAGGTCACTCCTGCCTGGCTGGCACACGTCACCTTGGTGACGTGGGCCCTCAGTTGTGTGTTGGTGTCTGCTGGGAGTCTCCTTCCCTCGGTAACGAGGGTCCTCTGGCGTCAGGCTCTAACTCCTGGGCTCTCAAAATTTTCTGATGTGTGCCCTGTGGTGCGAGTACACTCCTGCCAGGTTCCCAACCCCATGGGAATGTGGGCCTTCTGCTCTGAGGTCCCAAAGGCTGGGTGTCTCACAGTTTCATGATGAGGGCCCTCTGGTGTGAGTTCACTCGGCCTGGATCCCATAGCCTCGCTACTCCTGGCCACCTGCTGCGAGATTCCAACTGCGGGATTCCTCACCGTCTTTATTCTATGGGCCCTCTGTTTTGAGACTCCACCTGCCTGCCTCACTCCCAGTCCCTTGTTGATGTGTATCCTCTGATTAGAGACCACGTGTGCTGGGTCCCTCACCTTTCGATGATGTGGCCCCACTGGTGTGAGGATACTTGTGCCTGGTTCCCGTCCCCTTGGTGACGTGGGCCCTCTGGTGAGAGTCTGATCCTGGCTGGGTTCCTCACACTTCTGTGAGGTGGGCCCTCTGCTGTGAGGTAACTCCTGTCTGGCTTCCCATTACCTTGGTGACATCGGCCCTCTGGTGGCAGTTGGAACCTATTGGGAGCCTCCTCCCGTTGGTGATGAGGGCCCTCTAGTGTCAGGCTGTAACTGCTGGGCTCCCCACGTTTTCTGATGTGAGCCCAGTGATAACAGGACACTCCTGTAAGGTTCCCATCCCCATGGGGATGTGGGCCTTCTGCTCTGTGGTTCCAACGCCTGGGTTGCTCACAGTTTCATGACATAGGCTCTCTGGTGTTAGTTCGCTCAGGCCGGGATCCCATAGCCTGTGTGCTCTGGGCCGCCTGCTGGAAGATTCCAACTGCTGGATACCTCACCTTTTTTATTCTTTGGGCCCTGTGTTGTGAGGCTCCTCCTGCCTGCCTCACTCCCAGCCCCTTG
>NW_021700604.1:0-1287 GCF_005190385.1 Monodon monoceros
TCGGAGGGCAGGGAGAGGACTGGGGTTGGCGGCGTGAACACAGCCTGAAGGGGTTAGTGCACCACGGCTAGCCGGGAGGGAGGCCGGGAAAAGGTCTGGAGCTGTGGAAGAGGCAAGAGACTTTTTCTTCCCTCTTTGTTTCCTGGTGCGCGAGGAGAGGGGACTAAGAGTGATGTTTAAAGGAGCTCCAGAGACGGGCACGAGCTGCGGCTAAAAGCGCAGACCCCAGAGACGGCTAAGGCTGCTGCTGCTGCCACCAAGAAGCCTGGGTGCGAGCACAGGTCACTATCCACACCTCCCTTCCGGGGAGCCTGTGCAGCCCACCACTGCCAGGTTGCCGGGATCCAGGGACAACTTCCCCGGGAGAACTCACGGCGCGCCTCAGGCTGGTACATTGTCACGCTGGCCTCTGCCGCCACAGGCTCGCCCCGCACTCCGTGCCCCTCCCTCCCCCCGGCCTGAGTGAGCCAGAGCCCCCGAATCAGCGGCTCCTTGAACCCCGTCCTGTCTGAGCAAAAAACAGTCGCCCTCCGGCGACCTACACTTAGAGGCGGGGCCAAATCCAAAGCTGAAGCCCTGGGAGCTGTGAGAACAAAGAAGAGAAAGGGAAATCTCTCCCAGCAGCCTCAGAAGCAGCGGATTAAAGCTCCACAATCAACTTGATGTACCCTGCATCTGTGGAATACATGAATAGACAACAAATCATTCCAAATTGAGGAGGTGGACTTTGAGAGCAAGGTTTATGATTTTTTCCCCTTTTCCTCCTTTTGTGCATGTGTATGTGTACGCTTCTGTGTGAGATTTTGTCTGTATAGCTTTGCTTCCACCATTTGTCCTAGGGTTCTATCTGTCCATTTTTCTTTTGTTTTTTTTAAAAATTTTTTTCTTAATATTTAATTTTAATAACTTTATTTTATTTTACTTACCTTCTATCTATCTTTCTTTCTTTCCTTCTTTCTTTCTTTCTTTCTTTCCTTCTTTCTTTCTTTCTTTCTTCCTTCCCTCCTTTAGACAATGAATCATCCCAAATTGAGGAGGTGGACTTTGAGAGCAAGATTTATGATTTTTTCCCCTTTTCCTCTTTTAGTGAGTGTGTATGTGTATGCTACTCTGTGAGATTTTGTCTGTATAGCTTTGCTTCCAACATTTGTCCTAGGGTTCTATGCGTCCATTTATTTTTTAAAATTTTTTTCTTAATAATTAATTTTAATGTTAATAACTTTATTTTATTTTACTTATCTTCTTTCTTTCTTTCTTTCTTTCTTTCTTTCTTTCTTTCTTTCTTTC
>NW_021700605.1:0-1018 GCF_005190385.1 Monodon monoceros
GAGAGGGTTGTCAGTCATGACCGTGAATCACAAGCCCCTTCAGAGATGATCCCAGCTATGGCACCACCTTGTCCAAACACACACTCTTTGCGGGGTGGCCCACATGAAATTTCTAGTACATATCAGGGCATAAAGATCTGGCTTTGTTGACCCAAGTTGGGACAATGCTGAAGGATCCTTATAACTACAGAGCTCCCCATGGGGTCAGCTGAGACTGTTGTTAAGTTTACCTAGCATATCCATTTCTCCCTACCCCATCCTGTTTCCATCTCCTTCCTTCCACAGGCCCATAGGTGTGGATCCCAAGGGTACTTTTTACTAAACATTTTGCAAGTTAATCTGCTTCCCAGGGAAACTAACCTGTGACATCTAACTTTGGGTGGTTAGCATATCTAAATGTTAGATCAAGTTTATTTTACCTATTAATTTAGGTAAAATATTAGCTCCTTGCCACAAATTTCCAAAGTGTGCAGAAGACCTATTGGAATTGTTCTTGTAACTTCTATCCCTCAATTGATGAATTCGAGGGCTGCAGATGGCAAATTTTATAAGTAGCCTCACTTTGGTCAGTGTTTTAATATGCACGTGTAATATAATAAAGTAGGGTGCAATATAAGAAACGAGGCAGTATTCTTTTTTTTTTTTTAATTTTTATTATTATTTTTTGCGGTACGCGGGCCTCTCACTCTTGTGGCCTCTCCCGTTGCGGAGCACAGGCTCCGGACGCTCAGGCTCAGCGGCCATGGCTCACGGGCCCAGCCGCTCCGCGGCATGTGGGATCCTCCCGGACCGGGGCATGAACCCGTGTCCCCTGCATCGGCAGGCGGACCCCCAACAACTGTGCCACCAGGGAAGCCCCACGAGGCAGTATTCTTACACGAGGCATGCATCAGGCACTAGAGGGATAGAGGTACATTAGCATGCTGAAACAAAAGCCACACATTTCATGATGAGCTGGGAGAATTATATACAAAGTTGATGAATACCTACCCTATTTTCCTCCCTGCCTCTGCAGCCT
>NW_021700606.1:0-2552 GCF_005190385.1 Monodon monoceros
TGGATAAAGAAGTTGTGGTACGTACGTACAATGGAATATCACTCAGCTATGAAATCTATGTCATCAGTCCCGTAGTGGCATAATGAGTGGATTCAGGTACGATGATCCTAAGTGAAATAAGTCACACAGAAAATGAAACAACATAAGATATCACTAATACATGGAATGTAAAGTTGGCTACACATGAACTGAATTACAAAACAGAACAGGGTCTCAAATTTAGAAAACCAAATTATGCTTGCTTAAGGGGAAAGCTGAGTTGGGGTGCTGCATAAAAGCAGAGATCGACATTAGCACAAATATCTTTCCATAAGCCAAATATGTAATAGTCTAGACCTACCCCTTGCTCAACGAAATGGACTAAACACCTCATTTTCAACGCCTAGGAATACACCTGACTAGTAAGAATCTTCAAACCCATGGATTTATATGTCTCCGTAAGAGAATCAAGCGTGTGTACAGCTGCATGAACGCAGCAGAGAAAATCCGATAAATCCCATTATCAAAATGAATTACAAAAACAAAAGACAAGAACAGTGTATTAGAGAGGAATCCTTAAATAATTCATTCAGGGCTTGTGATGCAACCTGTATTTACCACATCTACACCCAGAGCTGAGTGAGACATAAGGTTGGACACTTTGGGCTGATAGCATGGGAGAAGTTCGATGAACAAATGCAGACCCTTTGAAGTCATACTGCATGGTACCCATTCCATGGGTCCCAACTCTCCAGGTTTAAGGGATTCTTCTTTCAGCTAAATCATGCATGGGAAACCCACAGTATGTTGCACCGTGTGGCCGGGAAACGTTTTCAAATGCATCTCAGTTTTCGTCCCCTTTTACTCGGGTACACCATTCCAGACCCTTTACTAACACTCTCCCCACTTGGAGAGTCAGTGCCTTTTACCTCCTGTTTGGCAGAGTTTGCAATTTCTGCGCAAGATGAACAGGAATAGGGAGAACCAATGAGAGACTTGCTGTAGGTGTCAGCACGGGCAAATTTAATGCTCATTTCCCACCAGGAAGAGGAATTAACCACAGGCTCAGCATGCCCTGCCAGAACCAGATTAGGGCCTGAAGCAATCCTGCAGGTTTGCGGCCAACTCACAAGATAGCGAGTTGAAGAAAGGAGCTCAGGACCACTGTAACTCACAAACCTGCAGAGTTATAAATGACAGCTATCGTCCAAAAATATATTGAAGGAAGGCTGCGAAGAGGACTTGTAAGCGGGGCAGAATTGCAGGAAAACGATTTCAGGGGGTAGATGGGAATTGCATTTAAAGCATAGGAAAAGAGGCATAACGTCACAATGATGCTCTTGGCCAAAAAGGGCGTAGGCGTTTTTTCCTGATTATATTCAGGAAAAAACACATTCGCCCTTTTTGGCCAACCAAGCAAGCATGTTAAAGAAATCTGCACTACAATGAAGTCTCACTGCCCCCCAGTCAAAAGGGCCATCCAAAAAAAGGGTAAAATCCAGAAAGGCAGCACAGGCCATGGAGAACTGGGAGCCCTGTTATGCTGATGGGCAGGGCGTAAGTTGCCAACAGCCACTCTGGAGAAGTGTATGGTGTTTCCTGAAACACCTAAACAACAAAGCAACAGAGCCTACGGCACTTCCACTTATGGTCCTATAGCTTAGGGAAACTGAAATCAAAAACACACAGCCCCCCAAAGTTTCGGACGGCTCTGTTTACAAGAACCTCGTCTACGGTACAAGTTCAATATCCCAGAATGTGAAAAATGGATAAAGATGTTGTGTTACGTACGTACAATGGAATATAACTCAGCAAGGATATCTATGTCATCAGGCCCGTCGCGGCATAATGAGTGGATTCAGGTACGATGATTCTAAGTGAAATAAGTCACACAGAAAATGAAACACCATGAGATATCACTAATACACGGAATGTAAACTTGGCTACACATGAACTGAATTACAAAACAGAACAGTGTCTCAAATTTAGAAAACCAACTTATGCTTGCTTAAGGGGAAAGTTGAGTTGGGGTGCTGCATTAAACCAGAGATAGAAATTAGCACAGATAACATTCCATAAGCCAAATATGTAATAGTCTAGACCTACCCCTTGCTCAAAGAAGTGGACTCAACACCCCATTTTTAATGCCCAGGAATACACCTGACTAGTAAGAATCTTCAAACCCATGGATTTATATGTCTCCGTAAGAGAATCAAGCGTGTGTACAGCGGCATGAACACAGCAGTGAAAATCCGATAAATCCCATTAGCAAAATGAATTACAAAAAGAAAACACAATGACAGTGATATAGAGAGCAATTCTTATATAATTGATTCAGGGCTTGTGATGGAACCTGGATTTTCCACATCTACACCCAGAGCTGAGTGAGACATAAGGTTGGACCCTTCGGGCTGATAGCATAGGTGAGGTTCGGTGAACAAATGCAGACCCTTTGAAGTCATACTGCATGGTACCCATTCCATGGGTCCCAACTCTCCAGGTTTAAGGGATTCTTCCTTCAGCTACAAACTGCATGGGAAACCCAGAGTATGGTCCACCGTGTGATTGGGAAA
>NW_021700607.1:0-4556 GCF_005190385.1 Monodon monoceros
AAAATATGAAAGCACTAATATTCACGGACAACTCTACACTCTGAAAGTTACTCCAAATGTTGTTGATCTCTCTTTTGTCTAGGCGTTTTTCAAATTTTTACCATGATCATTTGTTAGTTTTATAATTACATAATAAAGGCATTACATCATACAATCTTTTGTTATCCATTGCAGTTTTAAAACTATTCCTTTCCTTGTCCTCAGCAGATATGTCATAGATTATTAGTACACAAGCAAAGACTTTCAACGTAACAGTACTTCATAGTGAGAAGAACTATACTGAGCTATCTCTATCCTAAGACAATGCACTAGGAAAGCACTAGGAATTCTTAAGCACTAGGAATACAGAGACGATCAAGGGGCAAGTTCCTTGCCTTCGAGTATACATGATCATTATAGCAAATGCTTAAACAGCACTTAGTATGTAACTCACCACAGCAGTCTTATTAACCTCCTTTTTAATAGGTGAGCAGAGGAAGCCACAGGGAAGTCATAGGGTAAAGCCAGAATTTGAACCTAGGTAGACTAGTACACTCTCCACGGCTTTAACTACTACATTAAAAAATATATATATATGTTATATATATATATATATATATATATATATAAAACTCCAAGTATTCCAAAGTTACAAAACACTTATCTACCAAAACTCAAAAAGGAGCACACAAACTTGCATAGAAAATAAACATGTGGGCTTCCCTTGTGGCGCAGTGGTTGAGAGTCTGCCTGCCGATGCAGGGGACACGGGTTCGTGCCCCAGTCCGGGAAGATCCCACATGCCGCGGAGTGGCTAGGCCCGTGAGCCATGGCCGCTGAGCCTGCGCGTCCGGAGCCTGTGCTCCTCAACGGGAGAGGCCGCAACAGTGAGAGGCCCGCATACCGCAAAGAAGAAAATAAACATGTAAAAGTTCATAAATAAACCACAATATAACCTGCTCCACATAATATACTGACTGCAGTGTCCTGGGCCTCTCCCATCCTTAGGTAGCCGGAAATTACAACAAAATAATACTTTTCACCTTTGGAAGCCACACCATCTCTCATACCAACCAACCAATTACTTCCTTAGAATTGGAAATTAACCTGAATATCATAAAATATATATATATAGCATTAGTGATGTAGAATCTTTGTTTAAAGACAATAACTTCAATAGCAGAGGGAACTTTACCATTGCAGGCTTCCGATAACCTCTATATTTCTCAGATTTCATGCTAAATCATAAAATGCCATATTGTGTCTGAAGCTATTTTTTCAATAGTCCATTTTTTTAAATGGACTAGCAAAGCCGTAAATACTGAGGAACATTTTGGCTCCCAGATCCTAAAGCCATTCTGATTATGCATGGGTGATCGTGGGGACGTCATCGGAACTACCAGAGGACTGGCTGAAATACCAGTGTTCTGGCCAGCTTACAACTTAGAAATTATACAGAATCCAATTTTATTTTTTTGTTAAGTAATTCCTATGAGGCTTTTAGGATGTCAGTGTAAAGTCCTTTCATGTGTAATCTTTATCCGTTAGATAGGGAACAATGCCAATCCCCGTCATAAATACTTTCACAACCTGACACTGAAAATCCATTGTAGGGCATAGGACCTGCAAATAGGATGTGAATCACACACATCCACTCATTCAGACAATCCACAAATATTCATTTTTAAGTCTACCATATGCCAATAATGTACCGGCCTCTCAGATGCTAAACCATGCTAAATGCTGAAACAGACATACTCAGTTCGGGCCCTCCTGGAACTTATTACCTACAGAAGTGCCTTCGTTGTAAATGGTCAGGTCTCAGCCAATGCTATTATCATCAGCAGGTGACCAAAGGATAGAGCTTGCTTCCCTTCAGAGGTACAAAACAGTTCTTACACCTGAATGGGATGCAAAGAATAATCTGACTTCTGTTCACCAGGGGATGAGCTGAACTGTCCTTGCAGAAGAGATAACAGATGGTGTGAACCCCAGATCCTAGAAACGGGCCAGGCACACGATAAGTGTTCAGCTTTTCAAAAACAAATGAACAATCACTTCCTCTCCTAGATCTTTACACCCTTCCTCTGTTGGCTACTTTCTCGCAGCTTATAAACATCCTCAAATATACCCACTTAAAAAACCTCTCAGACCTATGATTCTTTGGATATTCTTGTGGATAACCTAAGTCTCTACCATGCCTTCAAACACCTGTCCTCCCAAAAGCCCACATCTGTACCTTGGGCCCAGACCTGTCTACCAGGCCCCTCTAAAGCACTGAAGATGAAGTAAGATCCTCTCGCCACCCCCAATCCCTTTCTACTGTGCTCTGTGTCTCTCAAAAAGATGCAGCTGTAAACTGTCACCCACGCTTGCTGCCCTCCCTTTTCTAACTGGTCACCAGGCCTCACCCATTCTCTCTCAGATCTGCAAAACCCGGTCCCACCTTTTATAACTTAAGTGGGACCCTTAGATTACAATTCACCCTGCACCCAATCAACTGCCTTCCACATGGAGGTCCAAGTGAGCCTCTAAACCAGAATTCCATTTCACTGTTCTTTGGTGTTTCCCGCAGCCTTCAGGATAAACATCCAAACTTCTGACAGGACAAACAGGGCGCCTTTCTGTTGGGCCCCACTAAGTTTTCAGTATCAACTCTCATTTCTTTCCCAAACCCTGAGTTCCAGTCCTGTACATTAGTTTTGCCATATTTTCTTACATTTCTCAAACTTCAACACACACTGCTTTCTCCTGCCACCCCAGGAGCTTCTATATATCCTTGGAAAGGATGGCACTTCCTCCAAGAATCCTACCCTGAACTTTCCCTTCCAAGTTTCTGTGCTCTGCAAAGGGGAAAGATGGCGGGGAGGGATACATTAGGAGTTTGGCATTAACATATACACATGACTATATATAAAATAATCAACAAGGACCTACTGCATAGCACAGGGACCTCTACTCCATATCCTGTAACAAACTGTACGGGAAAAGAATCTGAAAAGGAATGGATATATGTATAACTGAATCACTTTATTGTACACCTGAAACTAACACAATATTGTAAATCAACTATCCTCCAATATAGAATAAAAATTAAATTAAAGAAAAAAGAGATTCTGTGCTCTGTAGCAGCAGAACTCACTTCTTCCAGACCACTGACTCCTGTGCTTGTGTTTACTTGCTGCCCAGTAGAAGGGAAGATTACCTAGGGCAGAAGCATCGTCTCCAGCAGCCCTTGGTTCTGACAACTCATTCAAGTGCCAGGATACTTTACACACATAACCTGCTTAATTAATTCTAAGAACCCACAGAAAGAGTGGTTTTTAATGTCATTTTACAAGTGTGGGGATTGTAGTGCAAAAGAAACCTGTCCAGGCCACAGAGAGCATAAGCCCTGGAATTCAAACCCTAAGCTGCCTTGACACCGGTGCTCTTTCCACTATATATGATACACCTATTGAAAAAAAATTTTTTTTTCCTGAGCCCTGTTTGAATGGAAAGGAAATGAAGCTGGGATATATCCATTTCCTAATCGCTTTGGTGTGTACCAGGCAAAGTCATTCAACAGACCAGGTAACATCTGTGCAACAATTAACGATGCTCCAAACTGTGCTAAGTGTTCTACTTTGTAGAGTCTAGAAGCATTAACACAGTGCATCCTTGTAACCGCCACGGAGGCTGGGTCCTGTTAAGCCCATGCTACAGATGAGAACACTGAGACCTTGAAGCCTTAAGGCACTCGGCCGGGGTCACCGAGCTGGCAGGAGTCCTAGGCCGCACGCCCCGTCTAGTGCATGCACACCCGGGCACTGGGCACCGATTCTAGTGCCCACCCTCCACCTTTAACCATTTAAAACCCCGCTTCTCAGCGCCCACACGAGGCCCCCTGGAAGCGGGAAGTACAAACCTGTCTCGACAAGCCGTGGCTGGAAGAAGCTCTGGATACAGATCAGGGGCAGAGGGTGCTCAGGAGCGGCGCCCAGTCTACCCCGCGGAGGCGGTCGGCGTTAAGTCCAGCAGGCCCTCCCTCAGGGAAGCCCGCACGGAGGGCAGAGGCACCGAGTCCTGCAGCACTCACAGGTCCTCAGAGCGCGAGAAGGAGTCGGCCGCGCTGTCCGGGCGCAGCTTCACCGAGTGTTCATGGCCTGAGCGCGGCCTCGGGGACGCTGGCTGCAGACAGGATGCCCACACCCGCCTGTGGGTCCCGGCTCGCCTCCCGGCCCCTCGGGCGCCCACCGCCCGGCGGCTGCGGCCCGGCGGCTGCGGCCCCGCATCGTGCGCAGGACCGGCGTCGCAGCCAGAAGACATAGGGCCACGGGCCCCAGCTAGGCCGGGCCCTCCATGCCGCGCTCCGGAGCCCACGCGCGGCCTGGTGTTGGCGCGGGCATCAACGCCCTCCCGAGCCGCGGGGTTGCGGTTTAAGCCTCCGGGCGGGCCCGTGGGGGCGGGGCTCGAGGACTTCTGCGCGCTCTCGCTCGCCGTGCGTCCGCACGCAGACCCGCCTCCCATGACGACGCGGCTTGAGGAGCAGCACGCAGACCCGCCTCCCATGACGACGCGGCCTGAGTAGCGGTGTC
>NW_021700608.1:0-1026 GCF_005190385.1 Monodon monoceros
ACTTGCTATGCTCAGTATTTTTAATTTTAGATAGTTTAATAGGTGTGTAGTTGTATTTCACTGTAGCATCCCTCATGATTAATCATGTCAAACAACTATTCATATGCTTATTTTCCATGTGTATATCTTTGAATCTTTAATCTATATTTTTCTGGAGTTTTGAGAGTTCTTTATATATTCTGGAAATTAGTCCTTTATCCAATATACAAGTGGCTAAGTATTTTCTCCCATTCTGTGACTCATCTTTTCGTTCTCTCAGGAGTGTCTTTTGCAGGGCAGAAATTTTTAATTTTGACGGTGTCTAATTTATCTGTGTTTTTCTTTTATGCATTATGTTTCTGGTGTTGTATCTAAGAAATTTTGCCTAACTCAAGGTCATAAAATTTTTCACCTGTTTTCTTCTAGAAGTTTTATGTTTTACATTGAGATCTCTGAACCAATTTCAGTTCATTTCTGTATATGGTTTGGATGGAAGTTATTTTTTTGTTTGTTTTGTTTTGTTTTGCACCTGGATATTCAATTGTTCCAGCATCATTTGTTGAAAAGACTATCGTTTCTCCACTTAAATGCCTTTGAACCTGAAAATCAGTTGTCCACATCTCTCTACTTTTGAACTTTCCATTCTGTTCCTTTCATTTTTTTTGTCTATCTTTACCCTACTATTACAATGTCTTGAAAGTGTAGCTTCATAACCCTTGAAATCAGTTACTGTTAGTTCTTCAACTTTGTTCTTTTTCAACGTTGTTTTAGTTATTCTAAATTTTATTTCCATATGAATTTTAGAATTAGCTTGTCAATTTCTATAGAAAAGCCTACTGGGATTTTGATCTATAAATCAATTTGGGGAGAATTGATGTGTTAACAATATTGAATCTTCTGATCCATGAATACATTATATCTCTCCATTTATTTAGGTCTTCCTTAATTTCCCCCAGCAATATTTTTCAGTTTTCAGTGTGCAAGTCTTTTACATCTTTTGTCAGATTTATTCTAAGTATTTTATATGTTTGATTCTATTATAAGTAG